>NC_056749.1:822477164-822777164 GCF_019279795.1 Protopterus annectens | reverse complement strand
GAGGACATCAACACAGTTCTCTGTCTAAACAGAGGGGATCTGTGGGCACAATTACCCCATTATGCTATTCAGTAACTCCACCTCATTTACATAGGGATCCGTGCTCCCAACCTGGATACTGGATGCTTCCAAGCCCTACCACATTAGCAACAGCACCAACGTACCATATTAGATACTGCACACAGGGTCCTATAATACATTTCTGTCGCATGATACTAATTTTGATTTTTCTACCTTTTTTTTTTTTTAAATAAGATGTTTGCACACTGCAGTGAGCATGCCCAGAATATTAAAACAAATGTTTTTTAACATATTTACTGTACCTTTTGAGACACTCAGTGGATAGTTTCACTCATATCTATATGTGATATGCCATTTATGTCTATCTGTCCACATTTTTGCAGCCCCTTTTGTTTATCTACAATCCTGTACACGGAATTTTTCCGTGTACACTATGAACACTGATATGGGGTCAGCAGGGCTGCCTATCTGCTTGCTGGATCACTCTACTTGCCTCATTTGCATAAGATTCACCTGCTTATGAGGTGATTTGCATGCCACAAACTTCCTGTGTTGACTCGTGCATGCGAGCCGCCCAGCAGTGCTTACCGGATCACAAACCTGCTTACATTCATGTTAGTAGCATGGCATGATGCCTACATGGTAAAAAAAGTCCATGCAGGCTTTATTAAATTCCCCTCTATGAGCTGTTTAAAGAACTGTTTCCTGTAGTACATGGCCTGATTGCTTCAGCCTTCATTTGTCTTATATGTGATTCTGACAATTTACCTCACCAGACAGTATGCCTGAAAAGAACACTTGTGTAGATTGGGCTTTCACATGCTGTTAATAAATGTATTACAGATTTCACTTTTTCAATTACTGCATCTTTCCAATAAGTGCTAATTAGTACTTTACTATATGCTGTTGGAGTATAGATACCAGGCCGTCTCTTGTAGTTTAATGGGTTGCCAAATGCATTCTCACTAAATATGAGTTTAAAGGGAAGAGATGTTTCTTGTCCCTTATACTAAGTCTGTTTTCAATGTGAGAGCACTTTGTTTGTTTAAAAAATGGCTGCCAGTGTTTTTACTGTAAAATCTAAAACAAATTTTAAATGAAATCCAAATGTTTGTAAAAGAAAGTAGTATGTCTGCTGAATGGATTAAATAGTATTTATTGTAACTGGGGAGAGCCAGCCAAGTAATGGGATACTGGTATGGCTGGTAGGACCCTGATTCATTGTTATGCATAGGGCCCTATTTGTTCATCATCTGGAGGTGTATGCTACTTGTTGTTATACAAGTAGGTCAGACCTGTGCTAAGTGATGTCATGGGGATAGCTGTTCTTGGTGACAAAGAAGACATGGGGAGGTTGAAATGAAATGTAGGTGTCATGAAAGCATGTAAGCCCTCAAACAACAGTGGGTTGTATGCACTGCTATTTATGATTTATATATGACTTGTGGTTTATTGAACGCAAACTGCTGTAGCATTTATATTGCCTTTGTTTTGCTTTATTCAATTGTATTAATGAATGCAATTCATTTACAGCCCTGGGTTATGTGATGGATCTAGGACTTTTGATCGAAAGCTCAAAAGCCCGAATCCATTACCACCGAACACACTTTTTCATCGAAAAAGCGTTTTCATTAAAATAAGTTAAAAAAAAACACAAAATCTACTTGAATGCAGGTGGGCATGCCCCCTGCACCCCCGATGTGGGGGGCTGTGCCCCCAACACCCCCCTACTTTAATATTCTCACTCCGAGGTCACACTACAGTGGGGAAAGGGGAATTTTTCCTTAATGCATCATAGTACGACCAGAACAACAAGCATACTTATGCAAAAGTGCTGCTTCGGTGAACAGCACTTTCGTGCAAGTATGCTCACCAAATTGGGATTTGGTGAAAGATGCAGTCGAGCAGCTGTACGGATCCCTATGTGATATGGTGTATACATGCTGTATTTTAATAATATTTATTTTATTTAACATTTGTTTACAAGGAAAGTCTGAGTTGGAACACAGCCAATCTTCAGCAGAGTCTCGGGGACACATGATCATGACACATATCTTTGTAACATGGGAGGAAACAGGAGTACCCAGAGAAAATCCACACAAAAGCAGGGAGGACATGCCAACTCCACACAGAAGGCATGCCAGCCAAGAATCAAACCAAAGAACCTCTTACTGTGAGGTGACAATGCTACTGGTGCACCACTGTGCCATCCATATATGTTGAATGCCATCTTTCTAGACTCCAGTAACTTCAGAGGGGTTGACATTTGTCAGGTCATATAGTCTGCATTACATGTAGTGAATATCAGAACTCTCTGATCTTCAGCACCCATTATGTAGTCATTGTTGGGTATTACTGGCTTCTCTAAAAGACTGAATTGTAAAGAATTTCTGCATTTAGTTAAAAACTGTCATTCTAGCAGTTGTTACAGATGATTAAGACTCATACCTCTTAATGAGACGCTTCCTGTGACAAAGGTGCATGGCGCTAAACTTTCCATCTTCATTTATCTACTGTATGACATTGAGCAACTCACATAACCAGACAGAGCTTTGGAGCAATTAGAAATTTGGGCCAGGCTCCCAAAACATCTCCAGGATCACTTGTCTAGCATGCTGTAATTGTTTGCCAGACCTTCCCTACTGCATAGATAAGCTAGTTCAGGAAGTGTTATGACAACATCACCAGTATGCCAATTTTTAATACAACATACGCAATTTATTCTTCAAGGCAGCAGGCACTGAATTTGTAGATAAAACACTGAAATGCAAAGTTGTTTTCCAGAAGCAACCTCTGCATTAGTAATAGATCGCTTTATTATGGAATTATTCAGATGAATTTTACTGCTGCAGAAATTGTGCATATTGGCTTTATTTTATCAGGTGGTTAAAATGTCTTTTGCTGTCATTAATACTCTTTCTATTTAAATTGTGCTGCACGACTGGCTCTTATGGTATGATGATAGTGATCTTTAAACAATTGTGTTATAATGGGTTGACAGCATATCTACAGTGTTATAATGGGGTGACAGTGTATCTACAGTGTTATAATGGGGTGACAGTGTATCTACAGTGTTATAATGGCAGTGATAATTTGGAAATCTTTGACAGTATTGCTTCCAAAACAGATGAAATTTTAACTTATGCAGGGATTAAATCTTTGAAATTGTATTGCATGATTAACATTTCACATTTCAAACTTACTCTTTTTAACGTATAATAGAGCAAATATTTATATCTCTTCTGCAAGGTAGTCTTGCTGTCACTAATGACTTTAACATTTTTGGGCTTTTTGTACCTATGGCACAAATAGCCTACCTTCCTCATAACTCATATATTACAACAAAACTGAGTATTAGAATCTCATAATATAGCATGAGTTACTACAGTAACTCTCCTGGTGATGTGGTGTACTAGCTTGTTGCAAGTTATCTGTTGGTGGATGCAGTCCATATTATTTGTATGGGAATCTAGAACTATAATGGAACCCTGAGTATTAGAAATGAATAGCTATATGTCATCAGTTTAACAGTGACAGCAAAATATCTTCTTCAGTAGACTTCTTCCAAGGGCAAATAATACACTGTGAAAAAATGCAGAACTTAGGACATAACCTTGTAAAACATCACATTCAGGTGATTGTGAAGGAAATGAACTAATTGTTGAAACTATCCTTTCTGGTGAGATGGAAACATAATCAGATCATTCCACGACAAGTGTTGAAATATTGAAATAAGGTTTATGCATTCTAAGAAGATCTTGTCATCAGCTAGGTCACACCTGATAATATATTAACTAAGATTAACACTGATAGTTGTGTTTATCTTGTGCTCTTATGTTACTGGAGTCTAGTCCCTGTTTTATCAAGGAGATATAAATACAAAAAAAAAAAAAAAAAAAGTGTCGCTGACTCATGTTAGTTACAAAAGGAAAAATCTACCAAGTAGTTTCACAGCTATGGAATTTGAACAAGCTACACAAATCAAGTTGAAAAGATGTGATTCCATATTTCAAAAACTGGAGCTTGAATTGTCTAGAAAAGCTTAGACAATTATCATATAGCTGTTACTGTACTTTTCTCCTATCCTTCTAGGTTTTTTAGAGATGTTCTTTGTATGGTCCTAATCTAATACCTGATATAGTTTTTTTTTTTTTTTAGAGTGTTTGTATGTACAGAACGCAGTGTTTGCAGAACCAAAACAACAGTAGGAAACTTAGTTCAAAATAAATATCAATAAAAGAAAAGCAAATTTCATATGCAACACTTTCAAAAATGTCAAATAGGCTTCTTCTATTATTTAGAAGTTATGAATTCATTCCTATCATATATTTTGTCGATATAAATAGGAAATTGAATATATAAAACAAAATTATCTATGTTAAACTGTCTGAAAGCTAATGGGTCATAAGTCTGACAGTCAAGCCTGTGAAACTTTGAACGTTACAACAGCCAGGAATAGAGCAGTTGCTCTGTTTGCCACATTAGGCAGATACAAAGATTTCTTGATTGAAACCATCAAACAGTAGGCAACATGACAACCCACCAGTGGAAGTATTCTCTTAAAGAGACAGATGCCTCACCACCTGAGCTCAAACTTTCACATAGATAATCAAAGTGAGGAGAGGTCAGAGACATACTGAGTCTCACATGGATGTTAGAGAACATATACAGCGCATGAGGAAAAGGTCCAAAAATGTATTAGGTTGTTCATGTGTAACTCTTGCACTGGAAACTTCTAAAAGCTGATGGAAAATAGGAAAGAGAAGGTCCTACAACTATACTGATTACATTCGGGGTGGGGAGGTCGGAGTACATTATCAGAAAGCACTACACTTCCAAGGGCAACACAACTATAAAGCAAATACGTCCGCCAACCATTCACGTGAAATGCTCCGTCATCAAGTTAGAGGTGGAGGCATCGTGATAAAATAAGTCTAGCGTGTACTCAACTCTATGGGTTTTACTGCAAAGTAAATAGCCTGAGCAGAGCAGTATCCTTTCTAAGGCAAAGTCATTATTTTGCCACGGACCATGATTATTCACCAAGCTTGATATTAAGGTTGCTCATCGCTAACCATTTGGGAATAATCAATACAGAATTATACGGTAGTCTGCCAACTATTGAAAGAATGTCCTCATAGTTCTGCCTGGAATGTGTGTAAGGTGGGGCTTACAGTTTTCTCCTAAATCTATAACATGCTTCAGGAAGTTTATAACTCCCAGACCCCATGATTACCCACAAGGAAGAGAAATAAAACCATAATACACTTACCCTTATCTGGTTAGGATAAGATCATTAAAATAGCACTCGAGGAGCAAGCTTGGAGAACTTCCTTTCTCCAACTAAGGTTTGAAGTTAGGTTTTGGTTTCTTCTTTCAGCATAAATAAATTAATCTGAAAAGTGCCTATAACTTAAAACACAATCATTAGTCATTTGAATGCAGAATTCCTTAAAATATTCATACATTTATAATTCAACAAATTACTTTTTGTAGACACACATGCAGTTTATTTGCCATGCAATAAAAAATGATAAAATCATTGAAATCATTGTAAAGATATGTAGCTATCATTCCATGCCCTTTATAGTGCATAGTAAGGGTTTAGTATCTGTCTGTTCTCTCCCCCTTCTGTACGCCAGATTTTTTTCTACAGAAAAAAAACAATGAAAAGTAATTATGGATATAGACAACGAGGCCATCATTCTAATGTTTGGTAAAATCATTGATATTAGTTTCTCATTTTCTTTTTATTTTCATGATTATTATCAATTTATATTCCCCAGTTCTGAGTGTTTCTTGTATTGAAACAAGGATCTGAATTTAGTATCATGAATATGGTTGCAGCATTCAGAGCTGCCTCCATATATACAGTGATTTAGCAATTATTTATTACCTTACTGCTGTTTGTTAACCGGGTGCAGGGACTTGATGCAGGACACTTTTCAGCCACTTCCTGGGCCATAAGCAGTAAAATTACACACATTGGGCTCATAATGTAATCAGAATGTATTAGGTACGTACATTCAGCATACAGTACAATTAGAATAAATGCAATGAATATATCTGTCACTTATCAGACAAAGCAGAGACACACCAGTTATATACATTTAATGTGCAATTGGAAGCAAAGTTTAATGCACTGAGTTATATATGTAATGAGATTATGAAATAGTGCAGTGTTAAAAATGTTAAGAGGGATATGTGTACAAATGTCATTTTGTAAACTGTGATTTAATAAAGATGTTTAATAAAAGAACAAACCTAACAAGTTAGGGTAAGAAAAGCAGTGAAATAGCAAATGAGGGAAATAATTAGTAAGAGAGAGTTTAAGCTAAATGACTGAAGAGAAGGAATTAATAAGGAACAAAGAAATTAAGCAGCAATGTCTTGTGCATCCCAGTATGTTCAGTTAATGGGAGGAAATAAATTATAAAGGGAGGGCAAATAATTCTGAGATACAGAATTAGCACTTTGATCTGTATGCTACCAAAATATTCTGCGTTGCTCAAAACTGCATGACCAGGGAGTTGAGGACAGAAGGTTAAAACTAAAATCTGCCAGTGAGCTTAATTCTATAGTTGTTGGGTTTAATTCCCTCATTCGTCACTTGGAAAATATGTTATTCTGAGCAATTTACTTAATTAAATAAATCATGCACTACCCTTGACAATTGTTACTCATATTTAGGGAATTGCCTAATTTTGACCAAATGACTAATAACAGACACTTATGCCTAGTGGGTGAGAGGCACGGAATGCAGGCAAATCACTACCAAAGACAACCATAAACAAATGCAAATACCATTATTACGTGAAAACATACTGTTCCACTTTGAGTGAAGTACAACACTCACTGTTGATGAACCAGGCTTTGCAAATAATTCAATGCTTAATGAAATAAACCATAAGTGCTTTTGTCTCAGATATAAATCCACAGGATTTCAACAGATACAATGTAACAGAGAAACCAGGATTTAAAACCTTCTAAAGACCACATGACCAAATTGCACCAAAACATTAAAAGACACTTGCTCACTTTTAAAGTCAATTATCTACAAAATGTAAAACCATTTTAAACACCTTCTGGTTAATTAAAAGTGGCAAAAACACTTTCCAAACTGTATAAGGTGAACGTGAAGTATTAAATAAATGTTGAAAAATATATGATGATTAACATTGGTTATCTTTGAGTTTAAGTAAACAAGAAATAGAAATAATCCCATTCAAGCCTGGTGGACTAGCTGAATTCAAATACTATTGCCAATGAAGTTCTTTCTTATCTAGTGTTAGACCCTATGGATACCTCCCTTGGGATGCATGGTCAGTTGCTAGTTACTCCAGAATGACAAATTTAAACTGGTGATCTGGGTATACTGTTAGGTGCTTAAAAAGTGCATTAGTTTCACACTTAGTTCAAACTTCGTAAAGATGTTCATGGACTCTCTGAGCATCTGTTTAGTCTTGACAATGTAAAAACTGTTACAAGATTAGCAAAGGGCCACATAAACTACTCCTTCTGTTATGGAACTGTAGTTACCTTTTATTGTAATAGAGAAACCATTGATTTTTACTTTGGTGCAACAAAAAATATTTTTACAGTAGTTGCAAGCACTGCACTTTTGCATGCCTTTCCATTTACAAATTGAGTGGTGTTGAAGTTTGCCAGATTATTCAAATAATTGCTTAAAACTGGTGACTTCCATACCTCTCAATCTGGAAACATCAAAAATTTGGACAAAGGCCCATGAAAAAACAACCAAATAGAGAGATCCAGCCACAGGATACCAGTGCAATCAATTTATTCAGATAAAAAAACAAGATATGAGCACTTTCATCTCAGCAATGAGACTTCTTCAGATAACAAGTGCGTATACATCACATCCTTAAATACCCAAATGTATTTCCTATTCATTAATTTGCATAATTAGTAAAGAAAAATAGTAAAAGAAGAATGAACACCCCACATAACCCAAACCTCAGTTGCAGGCATATAACCAATTCCTCACTTGTGTAGCATAACTGCATTTAAAATTAAAAAAATAAATAAAAATACAAAATAAGTACTAAACAATACTTAAAAAACTACCTCAAGCTGAACCTAAGTAAAAAGTGCTGCTCTTTCTTTAAGGATAGGTTTTACTGAAACATGTTCATTCAGACCTGAGGGTGACGCAGCTCTTAACCTCAGCTGCCATAAAAGTTCTCTTTTTAAGATGGTCAGTTTCCAGTTACCACCTCTAGGGTTCTTTTTGTTAACTTCAAGAATATCAAAGTGGAAACCACTGTAATTAGAACAGTCAAGGGAGTGTTTGTATAAGGTTTGTATTGTGTTTCGTAGTTCTTATATCGCAAAGGTGTTCGTAAATTCTCATCTTAAGAGCCCTTTCCATTTTTCCAATATAGAAACAAGGACAACTAGCACACTTGGCTAAATAGACAAGTTTACTTGTCTCACAGTTCCCTTTCTTTAAATAAATTCTACTCCCCAGCCCATTTTCGAGTATTAGACTCTCTATCCTAATAATAAACGTACAAAAGTTGCACATTCCACAAGGTGTTGTTCGCCTAGTTGTTTCATTTCTGTTAGAAACCTCAGCCTCTAATAATTCCTTAAAATTCTGGCCAGTTCTGTACAAAAAGATTAGCTTGTACCCTACTATATCATGTATTTCCTTATTAAACTTGAAAATACACCAATTAGTTTTTAGAATGTTACGCAAAGATTTCGTGAAGTGATTAAATTCTAGGACAAATGCCAGGTCAAATCTTTTATTAGAATCTCTAATACTATCTTTATCCAATCCCACCCCCAAAAGGGGGAGGTACCTAGTACCCCAACCATGAAAAACTTCATCAATAATAGAGGTGACAAACTGGGTGGGATATCCCTATTTATGAACATCTCTTTTAACTTACAAAACTCAGTCTGCAAGTCATCACTCACAGATGTCATTCTAGCTATTCTACTGGCCTGTCCTTTCACTAAATTCCTCTTTTGAAAGTGGAGGTGGCAGCTATCGTAGTGCAAATAACTATTGCACCAGGTGTTTTTCCTATAAATATTTGACTTAAATCCCCCCGTAATGTGGGAAATAGTAATGTCAAGATAGTTAATGCTGTCACTCACCCAGCTGTAGATGAATTTAAAATATAAAGAACAGTCATTGAGATAGTCAGTAAAGCTGGTAATACCATCAGGGCCTCCATCCCACAATATAAAGATGTCATCCAAAAATCATATGTATAGGTGTAGAAACTTACTGAATGGACTGTTGAAAATATGTTCCAGCTCCCACCCTAAAATGACTAAGTTAGCATAAATGGGGGCACATGCCACCCCCATTGCTATACCTGTGACTTGCTGATAAAATTTCCCTTGAAAGTGAATAAAGTTGTTATCGAGTACTACTTCCATGAGTTCAACTAGTAAAGTCACAGAGTCATGTGATAAGGTGGACTGGCTGTTTAGTATTTCCTGAAAATACCTAATCCCATCATTTTTTGGGATGACTGAGAAAAAAACTTTTACATCAGTAGTCAGGAATATTAATTCCCTTTTCCATATCGATGGTTTCAATTTCCCTAAAAACTCCCATGAGTCCCTAACTAAATGGAGTGTATTAAGCACTACATCTATGACCAAATTATCTATATATACAGCCAGAGGATGAGTTTTCAAACTCCTGGCAGAGACTATGGGCCTAAATGAAAAGAGAAATGGAGGAGCTCTCCAATCTTGTAGCCCAGGCAGGTACGACCCTAGGCCTGAGTAGCATCCTGCCATCACCCAGAATGATACCACAGTACAAGGACAAAATGATTGACTTCAAAAATTGGCTAAGCTTATAGTGTAATTCTAAGGGGATCCAGTATATGTCTGCCTGGGATGACATGAACGACAGACCACGATGCTTTTCCAGAGATGGCCTGCACTTGTCGCCCTTGGGATCCCGGGTACTGGCTAAGGCTCTTGCCACCCCTATAGTGCCTTTTTTAGGCAAGGTTCAAATAGGTTCATAGGTTCATACTAGGCTATCTGCCCTAGAGCATTTATAAGCCTAGCCAGAGTGTGTTTGGGTTTAGCCACCCATTTTAAATTAATTTTGCTATGCCCTTTTTCGAGGTTAGTATACTGTGCCTCTGTCTAACAGTGACACATAAGTGATACCCGGGGTAAACCTACACTCTCCCATCCACTCATCAAGATTCCTCTTGAAGAGAGTCAATGAGGGACTCTGCCTAACCTGGACTGGGATTTTATTCCAGAGTGAAGGGAGCCTCTGGGTTATGAATCTGTCCCTCCAGCATGTCCTATTTATTTCAGTGCTGAGGTTCAAGTCTCTCGAGCACGTAGCTCGATGGGATTTGGATTTTCTGAGGTGCAGCATGTCCATTAATTCTGGTTTGAAAATGGCTTTATACATCAGGCACAGATCGCCTCTGAGCAGGCGGTATGCCACTGAGTAGAGCTGGAGTTTCTTTAACCAGGCAGCATATGGCATCTGTTTGAGCCCTTTGAATCTCTTGGTGAGGTACTTTTGGGGTCTTTCCAGTTGCTGCAGGTGTCTGGTAAGGTACATCCCAAAAGGGGCATTGTACTCAATTATGGGCCTGAAGAGGGATGAGTAAAGAGGCACGATGACCTCCCCTGATTTACATGTGAATCCCTTCATGATTAGGTGGGCTATATAAAATGTTTTTCTAACCACTTTGGCCACGTGGTTTTCAAATGAGAGATTGCTATCAACTTGGGTCCCCAGGTCCCTAATTACTTCTTCTGTACTTAATGGATTACCACTTATGTGGTAATTTGTGGGCACTTTGTTTTTGCCAAAGGGGATGAATATACACTTTTTGGCATTTAGCTTGAGGCCATGGCTCTGGCACCAATTGTCTGTTTCTATGAGGCCTTTTTGCAGGATGCTTGTGTCAGCTGGAGAGTCGATTATGGCACCTAGTTTGCAGTCATCTGCGAACTTGGTCAGCCACAGTCCTTCCATGTTGGCCTGTACCTCCGAGAAATATATACCGAACAAGAGAGGTCCCAGGACTGAGCCTTGTGGGATGCCACTTGTAACTGGTTTAGAGTCTAACATGGCTCCAGCAATTCTAACCATGTGGGTTCTGTCCTTGAGCCAGTTTGCAACCCATCTAGTGACATAGGGGTTTATATTTAAGCTGGTTAGCTTATCTATAATGTCCGAGTGGGGTATTGTATCGAAAGCTTTTGCGAGGTCCAGGTAGGCTGTGTGGACCACCTTCCCCTCATCAATGGCCTTGGTGACTGTTTCAAAGAAATCAACCAGGTTTAAGAGGCAGGATCTGCCCTTAACAAAGCCGAACTGGGTAGGATCCAGTGTCTGTAGGTCCCCAATATCTTTATTTATGAGGTCCATGATGATCCTTTCCATAGCTTTGCAGACCAAGCTAGTCAGGCTTATGGGGCAATAGTTTCCAGGATCCGTTGAGGCACCACCTTTGTGGAGAGGGACCACTGTTGCTGTACTCCACTCTTTGGGTACATATCCTGTAGTAAGGCTGAGATTGAACAGTAGATTTATGTTTGGGTTTAGCTCTTCTTGGAGTTCATGTAGGACACAGCCCAGGACACTGTCTGGTCCCATTGATGCTGTGTTTTTTGCTTTGGAGATGGCGGCTCTTACCTGAGCATCTGAGATGTCAGGGGGGCAATACTCTGCTGGGATGGATATTTGCCCTTTTGGTGGGGAGTTGGGGGAGAAGTTTGTGCTGAACCTGTCAGCTAGGATGTTGGCAATGTCTGTAGGTTCTGTGTATTTTTTGTCATTTTGGACTAATTCTGAGCATATCTGGGAATTCCCACCCAGGTTCCTAACATAACTAAAGAAAGCCTTGTGATTATCCTTAGTGTCCTGTGCAATTTTTCTCTCGAAGCTGGCCTTAGACGATTTTATGAGTGCCCGTAGTTTTTTGCTAATACTGATCAGAGATGCCTTCCCTTTTTGGGATTTTGCTCTATCATGTAGTAGCTTCCTCCTTCTATTGTATAGTTTGTTTATGGCTGGGGTCCACCAGACAGGATGCCTGCCTTTGGAGGATTGGGTCTTGGTTTTATTTGGGATTGCATGATCCATGCATTTCTGAAGGTGTTCATAGAATGCGTTTATAAAGGATTCTGCGGTCTGGGCCGTATTTTCCACAGGCCCGGGGGCTTTGAAGGATTCCACCTCAGTTTTGAGGAGTGTGAAATTTGCTTTAGAGAAGTTTTTCACTCTGGTTGTCTGAGCATGGGGTGGGGTTGGGATGTGAATATCCAGTGAGATTAGTTTATGGTCTTACCAGTGAGGGATACACTTCTGGTCTGGAGCATAGAGCCCCCATGTTGGTGATGATCAGGTCCAGTATGTTTTCCCCTCTTGTGGGAGTGGTAACAAGTTGTTCCATAGCATGACAAATTCACCACCTTAACAGGGGCAAGCAAGCAAAATCTGAGGGTAATGCTACTCAATGCTAGAAGTCTAAACCTCAAAATGCATTCACTCGAGGCACTCCTTAAAATGAAGAGCATCGACATCTGTGCAATTACAGAGACATGGTTCAAGGCTCCAGAGAGCACCCCTGCATTACCAGGCTATAAATTATACCACAACTTTCGGCCACCTAACCTGGAACAAAACACAGGCAGAGGCAGAGGCATATCCATATTCATTAAGGATATCCACACCTCCAGGCTAGTTTCTCAGCATAATGCATCGGAGATTATCCAAATGCAACTAACTCTGGGCAAGACCGCAATCCAAATTGTAACTTGCTACAGATCCCCCACCATGCCCCAGGATTTCCACTCCTCATTTCTTGATACAATGGAAAATATTAGGGTACAACCCAACACCCTAATAATGGGCGATTTCAACTACCCCACCATTAACTGGGAAAACTACTCATGCACCAACTCTTTTGCTCAACATTTTCTGGAATTCATAAATTCCAATGCCTTGGATCAACTTATCCACACCCCCACCAGGAGCAGCAATATCCTAGGCCTGGTCATTACCAACATGGGTGACCAGTGTTCCACACCAGAGGTTGATTCTTCTTTGGTCAGATCTGACCACAAGCTAATCACCCTAGCCATCCACATCCCAACCCCACCCCCCATTAGGGAAATCACTGTAAATAATTTCTCCAAAGTCAACTTCACGCTTCTTAAGACAAAAGTGGCAAATTTCACGACACCCATGCAGACGGACAATAGAGGTACGACTGCTGAATCCTACAAAATGCACTTTATAAGCACTTACACGAGTGCATGGATCATGCTATTCTTAACAGAAACAAGATGCTATCCTCCAAAAAAAGGAAGCCAATCTGGTGGTCCCCTGCCATAAACAAACTCTACAACAGAAGAAAGAACTGTTGCAAAAGAGAGTAAAATCCCATGATTGGAGGAGCTCCCTGGTCAGCCTCAGTAAGAAGCTGAGATCCCTCATAAAATCCTCCAAAGCTAGTTCTGAAAACAAAATCGCCACTGTTTCTAAAGACAACCACAAAGCATTCTATAGCTATGTCAAGAATCTCAGTAGCAGCCCTCAGATCTGCTCTGAGTTACAGCACAATGGCACTGAATATACAAAACCAACTGATATTGCCAATATCCTGCCAGATAGGTTCAGTGCTAACTTAACCCCCCTCTGTCCCCCTAAAGGGCTCATCTCTGTACTGGAAGAATGCAAATTTCCTGTAATCATGGCTGCACAGGTAAAAACCACACTCTCCAAAGCCAAGAACACAGCATCCATGGGACCTGACAACCTCCCAGGCTGCGTTCTACATGAACTGCAGAATGAACTGGAACACCACCTAAGCACCATGTTCAGTCATAGCCTCACCTCAGGCTTTGTGCCCACTGAATGGCACAGAGCAACGGTTATCCCACTCCAGAAAGGGGGAGCCACCATGGACCCTGGAACTACTGCCTCATTAGCCTACCGAGCCTGGTCTGCAAGGCCATGGAACATATCATTATGGATCTTATATACAAAGACATTGGTGATCTCCAAACTCTGGACCCCACCCAGTTCAGCTTTGTAAAAGGCAGATCATGTTTCTTAAACCTGATCAACTTCTTTAAAGCAGTCATCAAAGCCGTAGACAAGGGTAAGGTGATTCACAAAGCCTATCTAGATCTCGCCAAGGCTTTTGACACCATCCCCCACTCTGGAATTATAGATAAACTCACTAAACTAGGTATAAATCTCTATGTCACAAGACAGGTTGCCAACTGGCTCACTGATAGAACCCAAACTGTGAAAGTAGCAGACTCCAAATCCAACTTCAGACCAGTGACAAGTGGAGTACCACATGGTTCAGTCCTGGTTCCTCTCCTGTTTGGTATCTACTTTTCTGAAGTACAGGCTAACACAGAAGGTCTTTGGCTAACAAAGTTCGCAGATGACTGCAAACTAGGAGCCATAATCGAAACTCCTAACGATGTGTACATCCTGCAAAAGGGCCTCACGGAGACAGATGCCTGGTGTCAAAGCCATGGCCTCAAGCTCTATGCCAAAAAGTGCATTTTTATCCTCTTTGGTAAAAACTCTGTACCCATGAGCTACCACATAGGTGGTAGTATACTTAACACTGAAAGTGTGATAAGAGACTTGGGACACAGGTGGACAGTAGTCCCTCCTTTGATAATCACATCCCCACAGTGGTCAGGAAAGGTTTCTCATCCAGGAAAAAAGAGGTCATTGTTCCCCACTACTCATTACTCATTAGACCCATTATAGAGTATAATGCCTCTTTTGGTATGTACCTCACAAGACATCTACAACAACTGGAAAGGTCGCAGAAATACCTCACAAAGAGGATTACTTGGCTCAAACAGATGCCCTATGCAGACCGTCTCAAAAAACTCCAGATTTACTCCATCACATATCACCTACTCAGAGGCGATTTCTGCATAACATACAAAGCTATGTCAAACCCAGAGCTGTTGGACATGCTCCACTTAAAGAAATTCCAATCCCTCTGAGCTACATGCCCTAGGGACCTAAACCTTGTCACTACGATAAACAGAACATGCTGGAGGGATAGATTCCTGTCTCAGAGACTTCCCATACTCTGGAACAAACTACCTATCTATATCAAACAAAGCTCCTCATTAGCATTCTTCAAGAAAAATCTTGGTGATTGGATGAGAAATAGGAAATTCACCTGGGGGGTGGGGGTCACCTCTGTGGCTCTGCTCCACAGGGGCACAGGAAAATAATTTTCTTGGGTGGCAAAAGCCAGGGTACCTTTTTGGCTAGGCTTATATAGGCCCTTGGACCAAAAGCCTAGTACCTACCTATGAACCTATGAAAAAGTGGGTTCCCAATTGATTTATGAATTTTAGGGATTCCAAATAAATTGGGGATAATGGGGTTGTGTTGCACCAAAACATGGTGAGTGGCCACATTAACCTTACTGTCAAGCAAATACTCTTCTAAGTATGAGTCTATTCTATGGTATGCAATAAGGATTTCCTTCTTGGAAACTGGGGTGTATGTGTCGTTGTCCATGAGTAAGTTAGTCATAATATTATTATATGCTTCAGCATCATAAAACACCACCCCTCCCCCCTTTTCAGATTTCATAACTCTCACATCTCTGTCGCTAATGAGTGAATTTAGTGGGACCCTTTCATTATGAATAATGTTGGAGGGGAGTTGGTTAATCTTAGTGTAATGTTGGTAAGTTTCTTCTGTTGCACACCTTTCAAAAACTTGTAAGGTAGGGTGGAGGTGGGCTAAAAGTACTCTTTCTCTTCAGGCCAATGTTCCTGACATATGCCTCAATACTACCTACATGTTCCTTGAAAAACAAATCTAAATTCAGTTTTCTCAAGAACAGTTTCAAGTCTAAAATAGTTTGTGCAGTATCACCTTTAGTCATGGGGATATATTTTAACCCTTTTGAAAAAAGGGTAAAATGCTCCTTCACAAGGAGTTTATCAGTATAATTGAAGATTTGAAAATCTTTAAAATGTCCAACTATTCCATTCTCACTGACTGTAACTAATTAGGTTAAGAGCTGCATCACCCCCAGGTCTGAACGAATACATTTCAGTAAAACCCATCCTTAAGAAAAGAGCAGCACTTTTAACTTGGGTTCGACTTGAGGTACTTTTTAAAGTATTTTTTAGTACTTATTTTGTATTTTTATTTTTTATTTTTAAATTCAGCTATGTTACACAAGTGAGGAATTGGTTATATGCCTGCAACTGAGGTTTGGGTTATGTATGGATGTTCATTCTTATTTTACTATTTTTATTTACTAATTATGCAAATGAATGACCAGGAAATGAATTTGGGTATTTAAGGATGTGATGTATACGCACTTGTTATATGAAGAAGTCTCATTGCTGAGAAGAAAGCACTCATATCTTATTTTTTTATCTGAATAAATTAATTCCACTCATATCCTGTGGCTGGATCCCTCCATTTGGTTATTTTTTAGTTTCATCTATACTTGAAAAATAGGTACAAATCTGTACGCAAATTAACATAAACTTTGCATACATAATTATGTAACTCCTCCCACTCCAGTGGAATTATGGGATACCAACTTTCAAATCCAAACTGAAGAACAGACAACCAGAATATGACCACCCAGTCCCTGTAGTTAATGGTGACCATTTTTTTGAAATGTGTAGCAATGATGTTCACTGCGAAGGGAGAAGATGATGAACCTTAGGCTTTTGTTTTTGGTCACTTGCACTATGTGGGTTTTGTGGTAAAAGTAGGGCATTTACTGGTAGGCAATATTCTAATCTTAGCTAAAGAATATTATAGTTTGCTAAGACCTCCAAAAGTCATTCTCTATGGCCTACTGATCAGTGACATAGCTAAAGTTTGTGCCACCTGGGGCTGTCTTTGAGTTTGCCACCCTTCCCCCCCTCACAAAATCATGGTCAAATGGTACCCCCTATACACAGCGCTACCTCCTGCAGCCATTTCAATGTCCCATTACTTGGATATTTCACCTTATTTACCATAAACACTGTAATGTGCATACTGCTTTACTTCTACAATTATTTGGATTTCATTTAAAACTTTTATTTTACATTTTACAGCACAAACACTAGTAGACAGCTGCTAAACATAGCACTACGGTCTCACAATGAAAATATACGTAGCATTAAAACTTCTCTGCCATTAAAACTCACATTCATTTAAACAGCATTGAAACCCAGATCCAAAGAAAATGCATATGGCCAGTGGCGGATAAAAATTACCTTTGGGCTGTTTTCAAATCATAGGCTCCTTGCCATGAAACATACATGTGTTCTTTATTACATCTTCCAGATTGTGTTAAATTATATTCCTAGTATAATACAGCACACTTGTTAGAGCAAGTTTTAAATTTATTGTTTTGAACATTTTTCCAGTAAGATAGAATAAAAAGTAGTAGAAACCAGGTTCTCTCACCACGAAGCACTTAGAATATTTAGCAAAAAGTCCAGTTCCACCAACATGAAATAATTCAGCACCAGCTTTCAGCACAAATTTGACAGTAGTCCAGGTAGAATCAAACGAAAAAGAAAATTTATTGAAGTGTGAGCGCTTTCGCGTAGCAACTACTACGCTTCATCAGACAATACATAAACATTTAAAACTTCCATTTATATAGCAAAGCACTGTGAAAAGGCGCCAAAGTTAATATATTCAATTGTATAATTAAGTAATTAGTCAATTAAGTCAAATAAGATGTATTCAGACGTCTCCAGTAAACCTTATGCTTATTCAGTATCAGTCAAAATTAAGCAATATTATGTTGTGTTTTGTTTCCTTAAAAACATGCACGCAACTGGAGTGAAATGCTTACCAAATAAATATTAATCATTGAATGTTCTGTGCAAAAGTGCAATAACCTAATATCAATAAAATTCAATAGAATTAATATTATTATATTATTGTAAAAATGTATATATAAATATATGAATAATTAAATAAATAGATGAATGAATAAATAAATAAAATACATGGAACAAGCAATTTGTACATTATTTAAAGTTATATGTATATATGTATTGTTCAAAATAACAATAATATATAAATGTCTGTTATAGAGTAAAACCATGAAAACATATAATTTAGTTTAATGTGTAGACCTACATAATGCATAACCATAGCTCAAATGAAATGCATTCTGAACTAATAGAAAGAGAATATATATAATGTATAAAAAATGTATAAAGAAGTGTGTAAAAATGTGTATAGATGTATAGAACACATGAATAGAAAGGTATATAAGAATTAATAAATTCTAAATGAATTCTAAATAGATATAAATGTATACATTTTTAACTAAAACATATAGGCATGAACATATATATATATACAGAATATTTAAATAAATACTAAAAATGTTATAATCAAGATAGATTTAATAATATATATAGCTCATCTAGCTTCCAAAGCAGGTTTAATGGAAATATAGCTATTTATACCAGGGGGTATATGAGCACCCAATCTTAGAATCCATTTCAATTCTTTATTATTCAAAGATATGACATTATCACCACCTCTTTTATTGATTATGACTATTTCTAAAACCCTGAAATCAAACTGATGTGAAGGATATTCTGTTATATGTTTCGCTAAGGCATTTAATTCATTTTTTCTCTGTATATCATATAAATGGCCATATATCCTATCCTTCAAACATCTTTTAGTAAGCCCAACATAGAAAGCTTGGCATTTCTTACATGTAGCAAGGTAAATAAGATTTTTTGTACAACAATTTGCAAAAAACCTTGGTCGAAAGATGTAGTTCATAGTGGGGTGATGAAATTCTTGCATCTTAGAAATAAACTTACATCTATTACAGCTATGGCAGGGGAAAGTACCTATCTTTCGACTAATGGGTGAAGCTGCTGGATGAATAAAAAAATTTTCCAGTAAGCAATGAAACAAAATGCACGAACCAATAATGACAAAACTGCCCAATTCAGAACATTTCCATCATAAAAGTCTACTCAAACTTCTACAATCCACCAGTATCAGTAAATATGCACAATCTCTGAAGAAGTAAACGTCATCCAAATAATTCCACATTAAAGAGATCTGTAACTAATGAAGAAGTCGCTGCTAGTAAACAACTTTAAATTTCATTGTTTTATCTACAAATAAAGTGGCTGTTGCCCTCGCGGAATAAATTGCCAATGTTGCATTAAAAAAACTGATAAGCTAGTAATATTGCAATATAGCAACCTGATAGTAGATTCATAGTTACTAGGTATCTCCACAAAAGAGGACATTCTCAGGACTGCAGCATCCACCCCATTTAAAAGTACAACACAGTACAGCATTAACAATCCATCTATGTACTGTGGGAGTAGAATCCACAGCCTTCTGCATCAAAAAGCAAGCATTCTACCTGTTATACTACTAACAACAAACACAAACACACTTAGCATAAGCAGAACTAAATTTCACTCCCCCTGAATAACTATGCAGCACAAGAAATCTGGAAAAAGCCAAACTTTATTGGGGGGGGGGCAAAGGCCCAAAATCAGGGACACATTTTAAACATTGCTTGCATAATCGTAGAAAAGTTGCTAGAATAAAATGTTGTGTGTTACCATCCATTTCCTGAAAGATAGGAAGGCAAACTTAAATGGCTATCATTATTTAGTGAATTAAATTCTCACTGATTTACCAGAAAACCACACATTTTAAGAGGAACAAACCACAAGTATGAACCAAACTTTCCAGACATTCTGCAAAACTTTAGACTTAACATGCACACACACATGCACACACACACACACATACACACACACACACACACACACACACACACACACACACACACACACACACACACACACACACAGACACACACGCAAACATGCACACACGCACACATGCACACACACACACACAAACACACGCTCGTGCACATGCACACACACACACACACACACACACACACACACACACACACACACACACACACACACACACACACACACACACACACACACACCTAGCAGCAGTTTCAATGAGCAGCAGCAAAAACAAAACATAACTAGAAAACACACTCCTTACATGCAGAACACACACACACACACACACACACACACACACACACACACACACACACACACACACACACACACTCACACACACACACACACACCTCCCGCTTAGCAGCAATGAAACTTAATTGAGCAGCAGCAAAAACAAAACATAACTAGGAGACACACCTCCAAACAGGCAGAACTGCATACAACAGCAGCAAATACATATGGAATGCAGAAGTTCAGAACTAGTATCTCCTGCAGCAGTAATGGACCCTTGGCATACAAATGAGAAGTATCTCCTTAACATAAAATGAGCAGCACTAACGTACGGCAGCAAAAACATAATACATATGGAAATCAGCATTCAGATAAGAAGCATCTCCTGCAGCAGTAATGGACCCTCGGCTTACACATACAAATGAGCAGCATCTACTTAGCAGAAAAAAAAAAAAACATAATACATACGGAACAATCTCCTGCAGCAGTAATGGCAACACACCTCCTTACATGCAGAACTACTTAACGGATCCTTGGCCTTTAAAAAAAAACTATAAATGAGCAGCATCTCTTTAGCAGTAAAAAATAAATAAATAAATAAAAATACATACGGAACAATCTCTTGCAGCACTAATGGCATACACACACACCTCCTTACACGTAGAACTACATAACGGACTCTCAGCATTTCAGAAGAAAAACTTACATGGTCGGGTGGATTGGAAGTTTTATTTTGTATTAAACATGTTGCTGTACAGAAATAAACAAACACAGCCAAACAGTAGAACACACCCCATCCAGCCCTCAGCCAAATTCTGATAGGCTGGCAGTCTGCTCATAAAGCTGACATCATTGCGCACCCCCACTGCTTATGATGACATCAGCAAAAAATCTACCAAAAAAAGAAAATTTTGAAAAAAAAAAACCCGAGAAATTCAGAAATGAAAGGGGCCACTCAGGAATTCATGGCACCCCATTATTTTCACCTCAAAACTGATGAATACTGAGGAATTTGGCATGGTTGAGAGGTATGGTGCCTTTCCTAAAAATAATGATTGGCTTGTCCCCACCTTGTTAATGATGTCATTATTATCATTGAAAATACACCAGTTTTTCCTTAAGTTCTACCTGAAAAGGTCATGATCCATAGAGTATGATGTGATGAAAGTATACCTGTAGGTATTTACCCCAGAGTGTCCTACAAGTGGTTGTTGAAGGAAAATCTCTGTTCCACAGTTTTCTAGAGTTTTACTTGATAGAATAGATCTAAAATGGTTGTTTTGTCTTTATCATGCTACTTCGTCCAAATGTTGATAAAACATTGGGGTATCCTCTTTTGAGGAGCATGCCCTTAAGTAGGGTATATTCACAAATGAAATTCTCATATAAAGTGGTCATGCATGTGGCACAGACAAATTGTCCTTTAAGTACTGCATTTTTATGTGAGTTTGAATGGTAGCTGGTTTATTGTAAGAAGCACTTGGAATAAATGAGTTTCCTGAAGATTTTTGACAGTAGTCTCTTGTTCAGCTCATCTTTTTCACATAAAATGTCCAAGTATGATATATGGTCAATACCAATGGTATAGGTAAAAGACAAAAAACGGGTTGTGTTGTTAAAGTATTCAAGAAAAACTGAAATTTGATTCACATCATTCTTCCATGCCACAAAAATATTGTCAAGGTATGTGATATAAAGGTACCAGGAGTACTTGAAAGGACTATTAAAGACCAATTTCTCCTCCCATTACACCATGATGATGTTGGCATATAAGAAACCTCACACACTAACCCCATGGCAACCCCCTTTCTTTTCTTTAAAAAGTATTAGTCGTCAAAAACAATGTACTTATTGTGTAGTACAAGATGCAGCAATTTAGTAAAAAGATTGACATCATCTTGGGATAATTCCATATGATCACTGAAAAATTCTGTGAACCATTGTAAAACAGTGTGGTGGGGATAACTGTGAAAAGGTCCTTGACAACAATTATAAGAAAAACATGTTATCTTTGAATTGTAAAGCATCACACTTCCTAAGGAATTCTCATGAATTCTTGCATAGTTGGTCAATGTTCTGGAACATCGCTTTTAAATGGGGGTGTAGAAATTTAGCCAAGGGGGCCATGATCGATTGCCTAGCATATACAATGATCCTCATCAGTGGATTATTTTGATTTTTGGGGATCTTAGGAACTCCATAAATGGTAGGCATTACTGGATGCTTGATATTTAGTTGTTTGTACTGGTCAATGGTAATTTACCCTTGCATAAGCATGTCTTGTAAAGCAGCAGAACTTTTGGAATACATGACAGTAAGTTCATTTTTAGACACCTGCTCATATGTGTCTACAAATCAAATGTACATTTTCTCAGTATATTACAAATGGTCCATAAGGATAACCCCACCCTTTGTTGGGTTGCATAATCTGGGCATTAGATGTCTTAAATGTATCTATCAAATCTAACTCAAATTTGTTCAAATTGGATTTTTCCACAGAGGTGTATCTACTGACATGAGATCTAAAGTCAAGTTGGCACATTCTCCCAAAACAAAGCAAAAGGGGATGATCGGTGGATTGAATATACTAGGGACTCAGTGACCAGGTATGTGTGGTGTCATTCCCAAACATAATGCCCAAATTCAGTTTCGTAGTATACATTTTGAGATCAGTAAGAACTTCAGTAAGATTAGCTCCCTGACCGATGACAAAGGTGTAGCCTTTAGAAAAAATGTCAGCATGTGTTTGCCAGAGAACATGAGCACTAAAGTTGTAAACATGAAAATCACCACTTCCATTAGAGACTACATGACAGAGTTGAATGTCTTCTGTGCTAGCCTCTTCCTGTATCAATACTTTCAATATGTTTTCTTCTGTCCAGTGTTCGACTGGGCTCCTGATTTGCGTGAATATGTATGTGTTCATTCCTACCACAATTCCCATTGGATCTGTTGTTTCTCCATGAGACATCCAGTTCTCTGCAGTGGGGGAATATCTAAAGGATGTGCCTCCATGGGAGAAAGTGCATTCTCAAGTTGCAGATCAGTTAGTACCAGCTCTATTGCCCCATTCTTGTGATTCAGGGGTTGGGGGTATGCTTGTTCCTCAAGGTAGACCAATCTATCCCTTTCACATTTAAGAAGATTCCTATCCTTGATTTTATCCAATTGGGCATCATTTGAGTGAAATATACATGAGGACTGTACTTTATACTGCTCATAATTAATATGCTCTGTGATTAATTTGTCCAAAACTGTAATATCACCAGTGAGTTCATAAATAAGTTGAGTATTGTGGTTGACAAAAAGCTCCATAAGTTCACACCCATGATGGTCGAACATGTGGAGCAAGTCCTGATGTAATGGTTAATTATAGACAAGACGTGCTGGGTATTTTCACAGTCTTACACCCTAAGAGTCTCTGTTTGTTCTAATGCACTCCATTAAATACCCAGTCTCAAGCTGTAACTTCCATATTTTAGTAAGTTTATATTCAAAGACAGCAAAAGATTCATTCAGGGAGTTAGCATTAGCAAGAGAAATGTTAGTACTGGAACACCCCAAATTAAAACCAATGGCTCTCTGTAACCATTCCTAAGCTCTAGGTACTGTATGTATGTGAGAATGAGGGGGCAAAAAAGAGCTGTTATTACCTGCACCGTGCCACTGTTAGCTGTTGTTTGTAGTAGGCAAGACCCCTCTCAGTTTGACATAGTTAAAAATGGGAAAGGTGACGGCCTTTCTTTACCTGGGCCAGTAATCAAGGAGCCTTAATCCTCACCACTGAAACCAGTGAGAGACTGTCACTAACAACAGGAATGAATTTACACAGTATTTTCAGATGCAGCTCTCTGCATCAAACACAATTTCTTCCAAGAGTACACAGGGAACATGCTCTAGACCTGAGACTGGACTTTCTGTCTCTCCAGATCCCAAGCAACACTCACTTTGGACTCACTGTGTCACAGTTCCAAGTAGCTAAAACACCCACACCTGGGTATTTGATATTCACACACACACACACACACACACACACACACACACACACACACACACACACACACACACACACACACACAAACACACATGCACATGCTACTGTGGCCCCTTCTACCCAGACTATAAGGTAAACACCCTGCCACCAGTCAACTACTCTAAGGGTCTTACAAGGGTATCTAATTATACAGAGTAAAATCAATACTAATATAAATGGCAGAGTGAAACCAAACCAGCCAGGCTTTTTGGAGTGGCCAAGGTATCACTAAAATAAGCAGAAATACTCTCAAAATGTTAAAACTATTCTCTAAAAGACTAGCCACAATGAAAGGTATAAACATATTTAATAATAAATAATAAAATAGAAAACATGATAATACTAAATATCTAAGTACAATAAACACCAGAGTTTCACAGGTGAAATAAAAATAACACAGTTGGATAGATTCAAACAGATGCAGAAAAACACTGCTTAACTAATCTCAGTGTATTTCCTGACTGTATAAAGAATAACTGTTCCCTAGCTAACAATTAATACAGCAAGGCAAGATAGGATGATGAGATGCTTACTTTCACAAGGGAAGGTGATGAGCTTGGTGTAGGGTTTGAGTCTCACAATGGATAATTGGCTAGGCTTAAAATGGCTCACAAGGGCAGTTAGCTTAGTGCTAATCTATGAACCTATGATAACTGTCATATATTTTTATATTAGGTTCCAAAGAAAACAAAAGAAGCTGCTGTGTGAGCTCCATCCTGTCAGTGTTGGTTATGGAATGACATCACATCAGCTGACTCTGGCACAATACACACTCAGCTTTGCTAAGATCTGTTGCCATATCTGAAAGCTATAGAACCATTTCAAAAACTTCTACTCTTCCCTTCCAGAATTTTTTGTTTAAACATAAACATTTAAGTAGCTATAATAACACTGTTAATACATTTTTAGCACAAACATCTGTACAAGTCAGTGTGACAGTCAAATGACAGAAAATTAATTATAAAAATCCAGCTAACTATGCTGGCATATGTTACACATGCACTGCCTAATTCTCCCTGGCACAGCTCGGAATACCTCACGTTATCACCTCTCTCTCCCTTTGTAGACTCAAGACAGTTTTTCAAGTTACCCTGGAAAAATGTTACTTGAGATGAATGGCCCTGTCTGGGAACACATTATCCTATAACCTGTCTTGAGAGTCCATCTGCATTGGCATTACTGACCCCACTATGGTGCTTTGATTTGTGGTCCAAATGGGGAAATGAAAAGTCAGAAAGCAAGGGAGAGTAGGTAGTGCTTAAATTGAATTCACCCTCAAGTCTTGGTGAGTATCTTCGCAAGGTGGACCCTGTTTTCACAAAAACTCACCAAGGTAACAGTGATACGTAGACTGTATTTAAAAAACATATATCATGGACAGAAATAGGTCAAAAATTAAAACAGCTAACTGGGTACACAAAACCCAGGATAAAAAAAGTGCCCAATCCTGGTAGGCACACTGGTGATAGGACTGGAAAAAAATGACAGTATAGAATCCTCAAAATATGAAAACATTTCTACAATGGGGCCAGGCCCAGGGGGTGGATGCCCCCCACCCTGTTAAAAAGGAAGTAGAAGTCCACAAAAATCACAAAAACTGATAGGCCAAAGAAGAGCCATAAAGATGATAGAGTGGAATATTGAGGATAAGAAATAAATTATGTATTGTTACTACTATGCAAAAAGCCCAGAATTTCAAGACGCAAGATATACAAAATGATTAAGAGTGAAATTAGAGGAAAGAAAAAAACTTCCACATGAAAAACTGTCAGAAGCTTCAAATGAAAATTTGCATTCATTAATACAACAGATTTTTGAAAAACTATATATAGATCAAGACACTTTGATCTGTTTGGCAAAAAAAGCATTTGAGGAAGTTCAAAACTATAAACAACAAAAACCTAGCGATATTTGAAAAATATAAAAAAGAATTATGGACATGGGAAAGAAAGATAGATTTGATATGGTGCAATATTTATGCAAAGGAGAAAGCCAAATTAACCAATATAAGGAAGGCAGCCCCAAAGATATTTGAAGAGAAATACAGGCAAAGGCATGCAGATATGGAAAAGTTTACAATAAAAAAAATTGTATCACAAAGATGGAATGTAGAAAAGAAGATTAGTAAACTAGAAATTAAAAAAATAGAAGTTGAAGTTATGCAGTACCTGGGAAGTGAAGGATTTGGAGTAGAAGGTCTAATACAGGTTATATCACAGGATAATGGAGTGAGTCTCCAAAAGTAATGAGAAACAGGAAGATCAGGAAACGGCTGAAGAAGAAATATGGACATGGGAAAGAAAAAGAGATTTAATATGGTGTAATATTTATGCAAAGGAGAAAGCAAAACTAACCAATACAAAAAGAGCAGCACCAAAGATATTTGAAGAGAAATACAGGCAAAGGAACCCAGATATGGAAAACTTTACAATACAAAAAAAAAAAAGAAGACAAAGAGGAAAAATAGAAAAGCAGATTAATAATGGGGATGTTAAATAAATAGAAACTGAGGTTATAGAGTACCTGCAAACTGAAGGATTCAGTGTAAAAAATTGAATGCAGAAAGCATCACAACAGGATAGAACAATGGATATCCAAATTAAAGGGAAACCAGTGGAACAGAAAGCAATTGGTCAGGTGCCATATCAAGATATGTTGGAGCCTTCCACAGGAAAGCAGTATAAACATTCACTTGAAGCTAGACAGCAAGGGAAGGAACAGGAAACTGTGGAAACTGATGCAGTCAATGTTGAGGAGTGATAGGCCAGTGAGTTCCAATATGACAAAACAATGGATGGCACAGGATGAAACTGAAGAGAAGGTGCCACAGGAAGATGCTATAGAACTTTCTATTGAATACCCACAGGAAATGGAAAACAAGGGATGCGCACTCAGTTTGGAAGAAAATGAGCTAATAGAAGAGTTGCTTGATTTAATAGACATGCATAGATATATTAAGATCAATGAGAGAAATAGACTGCAGAAGGTCAATAAAACCCAAAAAGTCAGAAGTCTGATAAAACAAATGAATGCAGTAATTATGACTAGCCATAATGATCCATATGATATAACAGAAATAAACATGATATATTACTGTGCTGCTAAACTAATAATGGATAAATTTCTACCACAAGAACACAGGGTAGTGAGGGAAAGGAAGGGGAGAAATTGAATACCATCATGGAGGTATCAAATAGAGAAAACTATAAAGCAATTAAGAAAAGAAATGTCACTCTTAGAAGACTACAGAAGAGGGAATAGATTAACAAAAATATTAAGAAAGATAGATACGATTAAAGCAATGCATAGTATTAGAACAGACCAAGATCTATCATGCACTATCGCAAATAAACTAAAAATCTCAGCCCAGGTGGAAAAATTTAGAAGATACACAGATAAATATAAATAAAAAGTACAAAATAAGCAATTTATTGATGACCCAAAAAAGTTTTATAGAGAATTAAGAAATAAAGTAAAAGGAATTAAAAGACTGCCAAGAAAAGAGAACGTCGATACATTTTGGAGAAGCATCTATGAAGATCCTGTGGAACATAAAGATGTTAAATGGATAGAAGAAGTAAAAGAAAGAATACACAGTTTAAAGGTGCAGGATATGAAATGGGATGAAGTAACAGCCAGAGAGAGTGAAACAAAGGTACAAAAAGCCTCTAATTGGAAAACCCCAGGCCTGGATGCAGTACCTAAGTTTTGGCTAAAAGTATTAACATCTTTGCACAAGGATTTAGCCATAAGTAAGAACTATTTATATGCGCACCCCAAACAGACACCAACCTGGCTAACAACAGGCAAAACAGTGCTTCTAGTGAAACTGCAAGCTACTCTAAAAATTATAAACCAATAACCTGCCTTCCAATGTCGTTAAACTATACATGGGAATTGATGCCGACAGGGTTTGTAGTCATTTAGAAGAAAACTCAATTAAGGTAATAGAACAAAAGGGCAATAAAAGAAAGTCATATGGAAGAAAGGATCATTTGTTGTTAAGTAAAGTCATACTGGAGAACTGTAAAAAGGGGAAGAAGTTAAGTATGGCATGAAGTGACTATAAAAAAGCATTTGATAGTATCACACATTGGCTCTATATTACATAGTCGAAGTTCTGTAACTTCGACTACCATATGTGCGAACACATATGTCAGAAGTTACAGAACTTTGACCATGTATAAAAAATTAAAAAAGCAAAGGGAAAAAAATACAAATGGTTATTTGCAGGGGGGCAAGCCCCCCTGCACCCCCACACTATTTAAATATACCAACTCTGACATTGTGCTACAGTGTAGTAGAGGGAATATTTCCTTTACTGCACAGTAGTGCAACCTCGGAGTTGGTATATTTAAAGAGCAGGGGGTGTGGGGGTGCAGGGTGACTTGCCCCCCTGCTTACAACCCTCAGGTATGCTATTTTTCTTTTTATTTATTTTTTTTCCAATCGAAGTATGATAACTTTTTATGGTTTCAACCATTTCACGTTCGAAGTTGTCATACTTCGACTATGTAATATAGACCCTCCCACATTCATGGATAAAAGAGTGATTATAAATGTATAAGGTCCACCCTACACTGATTGACTACATTACAGTGACCATGAAACAGTGACAGACCACTTTGCAATTAAGCCATAATAAAGGATAGATTATTATACCAGGGATAAAAATTCAAAGGGGGATATTCCAGGGTGACTCTCTGTCACCGTTGCTGTTCTGCCTTGCCATTAACCCATTAAGCTGTTTACTTAACAGTTTAGGCCATAGCTACAATTTGACTCCTAAAAAACAACAAAGTATAAAGACTTCTCATCTGCACTCTGTGGATGATTTAAAACTGTATAGCTCATCAGATGAGGAACTGAAAGCACAGCTGCAGGTTGTCAAAACTTTTTCAGATGATATAAGAATGTAATTTGGTCTTGATAAGTGTGCAAAAGCAACCTTTAAAACAGGAAACTGTAGCACCAGGAAAACATCAGTTTGGGATAAGAATGTGATATAAAAAAACTTGAGCAAGGACTGTATAAGTATTTGGGAACTGATGAAGGATCAACAATAAAACATGAACAAATGTGAATAAAACTTAAGGAATACATTAGAAGACAAATTAATTCTGAAAACTGCGTTAACATCTAGGAACAAAATCCAAGCTATAAACCAGTTTGCTCTCCCTGTCCTAACATACAGTTTTGGAGTGATTGACTGGCCCCAAAATGTGTTGGATAGACTAGATAGGAAAACAAGAAGGATGATTCATGCTTACCAAATAATTTATAAAAATCACTGTATACCGAGATTATATATTCACCATTCTGAAGGAGGAATGGGCCTCCTTGAAATTGATTACATGTGTAGATATGCAATTGTGGGACTCATACATATCTGCTGACCTTATAAGATCCAAATGTAGTGAAAGTTTTGAAATGTGAAAAGAATAAATGTAAGCTGACTTCTCTGCTTAATGTAGCAGAAGCATATTGGTGTCAAGCAGGAATGGAAATCAAACTAGAAGTAGATAAAAATCAGGCAGCAACTGAATGTGGCAAGAAACAAAAGAAAGAATATAAGGTGAAGGACCAGATGAGAAGGCAAGAAATGTGGAAAAAGCATAAATATAAATGCAAGTATAGAAAACTTCTGGAAGAACCTCATGTTGATCAGGAACGAATGCATGAATGGTTAAGGAGAGGTGAATTCAAACCAAGAGATGAAAGGTTAATATTTCTGGCCCAAGATAGTAGGCTGCACATGCGATGGTTTACAAAGTCCACTGAACATGTGGGAGAAACAGGCAAATGTAGGTTTTGTAAAACTGAATTGAAAACAGTTGCACACCTTGTTGCTGGTTGCGACATACTAATGGCAGAAGGTTTGTATACTGAATGGCATAATAATGTGGCAAGACTGTTGCACTGGGGATTGTGCAAACATTATGGTATTGAAGTCGCTGAAACATGCTGGAAACATAAGCCACAAAGCATCATAGAAAATGAAGACGTCTATATTACATGGGATCACCCATTACCAACAGTTCAAAAGGTAGATGCTAGGAAAACCAGATATAGTGGTCCAAGAAAAGAAGACAAGAGTAGCATTGCTCATTGAAATCACCACACCCAGTGACTACAGTGTCTTGCGTACAGAGAGACACAAAGTCATGAAATATCAGGATTCTCAGGCAGAAACGAGAGCAATGTGGAAGAAAGATACCCAGACAGTTCCAATAGTAGTAAGGGCAACGGGTCTTTTAAAAAAAGAATCTACAATTGTATTTAGATATGCCACCAATCCATATAACCCCATACGAATTTCAGAAGGAGTTATTACTGGGCACTTTGTGGTTGCTGCGAAGAGCAATTTTGACTGACATCAAAGATTGAAACAATACTAATTTCATTAACTTTAATCCTACTTTGACTTAGGAATGGGGTCCATTCCCGTCATGGTATTATAAACCCAAAAGATTTCAAGAAATTAAAAAGTGCTGCACTGTCATGTCATATGCCTGCAACCCTAGTCTCCACCTTAATAACTTGACATTTTGTTGGCTGACTCTAGCCATATTAAGGGTGTGTGGTCTGTAACCACAGTGATATAGTTGGAAAAGCCTGGAATCTCCTACCAAACGAACTCTCCACACTTCCCTCACTTTCCTGTTTCAAAAACAATCTGAAAGTGCATCTTAAAACTCACTGGTTATGCCCATGCTCTAAACCTGACTAGCTCAAGTGTCACTAAATACTCTGGTCTTCCCATCCTATCTACTCATCTAAAGAAACTTCTTCCTTAAAATACTAGTTCTACTAACTATCTCTAGAACACCTAATCTATATTACTTTCATTTGCTATGACTGTATTCTACACTGTAAATTTTGGGATTTTAACTGCATCCTTTGTTATGCCTATATTCTACACTGTTAATTTTTTACTATGATAACCTGTAATTGGCACTGTAAATAGAATTTATTTGTCTTCTATATCCGTAGATAGAATTGTGTTAAATTCATTGTCTTACCTAGGAGCTTATCTCCCCGGGCCTCTACTGAAAATGGACATGTATCCAGTTAGACTAGCCCGGTAAACAAATGTAAAATAAAATAAAATAAAATAAAATAAATTTGGTTTCTATACAGATTAAGCTGAAGTTTCTGCAGTGTCCATAGTATGGCTAGACATTCTTTTCCTACAGCTGCATAACATTCCTCCTTGGGTTGGAGTCTATGTCTGAATTATACAACTGGGTGCTTTTGTCCCTCTGTGGAAACTTGGCTGAGTACAGACTCACTCCATGGTTTGAAGCATCCACCTGCACAACAAATTCTTTGTTGTAATCTGGCCTGGCTAACACAGATGGTCCTTCCAAGGCCCCTTAAGCTTTTGGAATGCCTGCTCACAAGCTGGTATCCACACTACCTTATCTGGCTTGTTTTTCTTGTCAGGTCTGTGAGGGGAGCAGCTATTGTACTATCATTTCGAATGAACTTTGCTGTCCCCAAGAATGCTCTGACCCACTTTTTGGTAACAGCGGCAGGCCATGCCTCAATAGCTTCCACTTTGGCAGGTTCTGATGTAATCTTACCACTCTCCACTATATGTCCCAGGTAGGAGACCTTTGCTATAACCACCTGACATTTAATGGGGTTAATGGTCAACACTGCCCTTTTCAGACTGCCTATGACCTCCCTGACATGCTAAAGCTTCATCATGTTAACATGGTACAGTTTGCCCCCCCCCCCCCTTGCCTCCTGCCTAGTAGTTCTACCATGCAGTTAATGTCACTGACATTCCTTACCACTTTGAAGGGTCCCTTCCAAGCTGCCTGAAACATATTATGTCTGACAGGAATGAGCACCATAACTTGCTGTCCCATAGCATACTCATGGGCTTGAGCATTCTTGTCAAAGTAGACCTTTTTCCGCTGCCAGTTTTTCCTGGGCCATGCCCATGAGCTCCCTAAGTCTTATCCTGAAGTTTAGGACATATGCCACAACAGACTCTATGTGGGATTCACACTCACCCTCCCACTCATCATGAATCAGATCTAAAGACCCCCTCACCCTATGCCCATACAACAACTCAAAGGGTGAAAAGCCTGTGGAATCCTGGAGTACCTCTCTGTATGCAAAGAGTAGATGGGGCAAATGTTTGCCCCACTCTCAGTTAAACTGGTCTGCAAATGCCCATAGCTTGATCTTTAGAGTAGAGTTTAACCTCTCCACAAGACCATTAGTCTGGGGGAGGTAGCGGGTGGTCTTTAGGTGTTCTACCCGCAATGCCTCCACAGACAATCCAGCAGGTCTGAGATGAAATTGCCACTTCTGTCAGTTAGTATTTCTCTCTGGAACCCTACCCTGCTGAAAATCTCTAACAAAGCATTTGCCACCTTCTCTGCCTTGCTGGAGGACAGAGCCACCACCATAGAGTATCTAGCTGAATAATCTACTACTACCAGGTTATACTTCTTCACTGTGGAACTTGGGGAACTCAGATGCCCCACAATATCTATAGCTACCCTCTGATATGGCTCCTCAATCACAGGCAAAGGCATCAATGGAGCTTTGAATTTGTCCCCTGCCTTGCCTACCTTTGCAATCTCAGGCCAATAAAAGTTCTGCATAATATGTCTCTTTGTACACTTTTTGCCCATATGACCTGCAAAAGAACTGTTATAGGCTATGACTAGAAGTGCTAAATGGTAGGGTCTTGGCACTACCAACTGCTGTATTACCTCACCCTCTAGCCTTCCTTCAGGGGTCCACTCACTGTACAGTAACCCTTTGTTCCAGTATACAAACTCCACTTTTCCTTGAGCAGCAAAGTCAAAGTAAAGTTTATTGTAGATCAGATGTACCTAGCAGTGCCAGCTGAATGATATTTCATTGCTTGGTCCCAGTGCAAGACATAACATAACATATAATGAGGCACAATAAGAGAAACTGACATACAGTAATAATTAGGATACTTGACAACACATAAATTTACCACGTATTGGACAATAAGACATTAGATAATATTATACTAGTACGTATTGCAGAGACTAGGAATTCCCATTCTGATTTGCTTAAAATATTGCACATCCACATTAGTAGTGTGATAAACTCTGCTCATATTGCACATATATGGAGTGATGATTCACTCTGGCAATTGCACTAATAGTAATAGAAGAGGTGGGCTAACTGTTCCAGTTATTAAGCAACTGCCAAATAGTTACTATAGACAGTAGACCACGGTTTCGTTCATGTGTGTGTATTGCACACGGGTGAACAGCAATTGTCCGAAAGGCTGTTTGCAAAGTTTGCAAATGCTGAACGGCAAAAGGTTCGAATGTGCAATGAGCAAATGCACAGTGACATTCGCTCATTGCACATTCGACATTGTGGGGCAGATTGCGCTATAGTGGGTGTCAGAAAATGGTCCCTTTCCCCACTGTAGTGCTATCTCAGAGTTAGAATATTAAAGTAGGGGGGTGTGGGGGGTGCAGGGGGCTTGCTCCCCTGCTTTACACTTCTTTTTTTTTTCTTTCGATATTTATGTTCGAAAATCAGCGAATCTGCTTTTCAAATTGCTGATTTTCAAACATATGGAATTGTCACTGTTCTGACTTTCGTGGCTACGATTCGCTCATATGAGCAATCGCACCACTGTGATTCGGGTTTATAAAGGCACAGCTTGTGGCATATTGATGCTGTTATTTATTGTCGTGCTTGACATTTGAGTTCAGAAGCCTTATGGATAGAGGGAAGTAACTCCTGATCAGTCTAGATGTTTTGCAGTGTAAGCTGCAATATCGTCTACCTGAGGAGAGACACAAGAACATGCCGTACTCTGGATGGGTGGGGTCGTGTATTATTTTTCTAGCTCTTACCACACACATAATCTCATGTAGCTCATCCATGAATGGGCCTGATCAAATGCCTCCTTAACTACCTTCCTCAAGCTTCATAAGGTAAGGTCCAAAAGCTGATCCTGTCTCACTTCTACCTTTGTGACCATTTCCAGCTCCCCTTCCACAGGAAGCCTATCCTCTGACAACGGTGCCTCATTGTCAGCCTGGGTTCTACCACTCACCTCTGTCCTTGCAGTCACCTTGTCTAAGGGAACAGCAGTACCTACCAGCAGCTGTGGCTCATTTTCACTGCTACAGGGTAGCTCCCTCCCTGAAATAGCCACATCATCAGCCCCAGCTTCAGGTGTGGGGTCTGTTAGTGTCTCCCCAGCCTACCAGACCTACCAGACCTACATGCCTGTCTCCAAGCCTGACTGCATGTAACTGCCTGCACACAGGGTACTGCATTGTCAAATCATTCCATATCAACACATCTGCAGGAATATTCTAAAACACAGCTACCTGCTTGCTTCCTTTTCTGCACTCCCAGTCAAGGTGAGCCCAGGCCAAAGGTATTTGGAATGAGATCCCTCCTAAAGCTTTGATTGGAGTGGACTGCCCAAGCAAGTACTGCTGCTCTTTAACCACTGCAGGATTCACAATGTGTATGTCAGAGGCTGTGTCTCTCTTAACAGTGGCCTGTCTTCCATCCACTAAGATAGGATGCAAACTCCATTGATAAATTTGGTACTTCTGTTGTCTCCAGAAAACATACTACTGGCACTCAATTATTCCCACTTGCTGGCTCTCTCAACTTTTGTTCCCCACCATGCTTCAGTGAACATTTGTATGCTACATGGCCCCTCGGTTACATATAAAACATCTAACCCCTGATCCTGGCTGTGTACCTGAACTAGTGGCTTCCCCTGTTATTGGTAGACTCTGTTGGGGTGATTTAGGCTGCCCACCATGGGTTCCCTTAAATCCATGTGCAGCACTGGGTATCCCCTTCTTGTGAAGTGGTGCCCTGCTTGCTAAGTCGAGATCGCCTTTTCTCCCCAGCTCATCTGCAGAGTTACATTTCTGGTCTGCCAACCAGATTCTCATGTCCTCAGGCAAAGTAGTGCCAGTCTTTCAAAAGAGGTGACTAGACACCCACTCACCAAACTATGAAAATAAGTGCTTAACTCAGTAATATAATTACATACACTTTCATCTGCCTTGCATCTATGCTCACAAAACTTTTTTTTTTTTCTGTAAGCTTTATGTGTTAACTTATAACAGTTCAATAAACATTGTTTTACTCTATTATAGTTTAAAGAATGAGTATCAGAAACTTTAGAAATAGCAGTTATAGCGTTACCATGGAGTAAGGGGATCAGGAACTGTACCCAGAGCTCTTGGTCAACATTATACTGTTTACATACCCTTTCAAATAGATGAATAAAACTATCAAAACATCCCCTCTGCAAAATGTGGAAGAAATGTACTGACCTTTATTGCTTCTGGGTCTGGTTATTCCCATCCCCATTACCTCCATGACCCTGATGAAGGGTCAACATCTCCCTCTTGTGTTGTCACTGCTTCTCTTTTTCTTCAGCCTACAAATGCTACAGTCTCTAAATTTCTTCAGTCTCCAAATGCCACATTCTCTCTTTGGTCTCCAAACATTTGGATTACAATTCATGCTGTCACTGCTTCTCCTTTTATTCAGCCTCCAGTTCAAGTCTCTTTAACTCCCAATGGATTTTTAAGTCCCCTGAGAAAAAGGTAAACTGTCATGTTTCTGAAGACTGCACACCCCAATACCAGACTGGTTGTCTTCGTGGTCACTGTTCCACTCTGCAGCTGTGATTAAAGCTGAAATCATTTTCTCTTTAGTCCAGTTAGCATGCATCAGTCCTTTGGCTTTGTACACCTTGGCCAACTGATTGTTTGTCAGCTTACTATAATCCTCTTCTAACACCTTTGCCTGCTTTCACTGAATAAACTAAACTAACAAAAATAAATAAAACTGTTGTGAAAATGAAAATCTGAATGTTTACTTTGCAGTTGTTGAGAGTGCAAACACCTTCTTTGATAACTGCCCACAGACTACTGAAGTTCAATTAATATCCAATGCTCTGCCACCAATATGTGATGGCCTCTCTTTACCTGGGCCAGCAATCAAAGAGCCTCAATCCTCACCACTGACACTGGTGAGACACAGTCACTAAGAACAGGAATGAATTTACACAGGATTTTCAGATGCAGCTCTCTGCATCAAACAGAGTTTCCCCAAAGAGCATTTAGGAAACATGCTCCAGACCTGGGACTGGACTCTCTGTCTCTCCAGATCCCAAACAACACTCATTTTGGGCTCACTGTGTCACAGTTCCAAATAGCTGACACACCCTGCTGGGTATATGATTTTCAAACACACTCCTGGGAAAAGCTGGCACAGATTTAATAGCTGTGCCCCCTTCTACCCAGACTATAATGTTAACATGATGCCACCAATCAACTGCTCTAAGGCAAATGTATCCAATTATACTGAGTAAAATCAATACTAATATAAATGGTAGAGTCAGTGGTGGCTGGTGACTTCAAATTAAAGGAGGGCTGCAGGAGACAGTTGAATGGGTAGGGCCAATGGGAAGGGGTGTGGCCAACTAGAAAGGGGGTGGAGCTATGCTCAAAACCACAACAACTGGAACTTTAATTAAATACACTGCCCTGGGTGCCAAATAGTCATTACAAGAGTCCAATCAAGACAAAATGAAGTGTAGAAGAAAAAAATATTTCAATGCATTGGCTACATGACAACTTACTTAATATCCAGATGGAAACAGGTTGTGAGGCATGAAAAAATAAATTAATTTTTAAATACATTACTGGAATGCCAGTCAAAATCAAGTATAAAAAAAAAACAAGCAGCACTCAACTCAAACCACTACTCCTTGCACTGCAGTTCTAATTATAATTTATATTCAGTTTTATAAAATTACCAAATAACATCCTGAAAGTAGCAATCTCTGTGATACCCCCACTTGTAAAAATGTTTCTTATCCAAAAAAGACCTGCTGCCTGACACAGCTATCTACTTGTTTCATGGGGAAGACATGATCAAAGTAAAAAATGAACAGCAAACAAGAAACAAGCTCAAGATAAATTGCTTAAAGGATTCCTGCACAAGTTATGTACCACACATGATAGATTGGCATTCTGTTTAGTTTACGGGTAAGCCTGCAAAGATGACTGCAAGTCTCCAACAAATGTAATGAGCTTCTGAAAATACTGTAATCCTGTCCTTTTATTACAAATACTGTCATATGCATTTCAATACACAAGGCTTATACATTATCTAGTTATGTAAATATTCTCGGCATGGCAACAACGAAAAGGATTTCAATGCTGGTAATTCTTTAACAGTATGCTTATTAAAGCTTACTTGCATCTTACAATCTCTGACAAGCTTACCTGATGGTCATTAAATCATTACTACTTAAACAGAGCAACAGGGTACTGTGACAGCATGCATTTCCTGAATAATAAGAAGCATAAATCAACAGTATAAAAATATGACAGAAAACCAGAACATTCTGCAAAATCAAGGACAGATGAAAAGCCACGGTCGTACTTGTGGTCTACCTTGGATGGGGGAATACTCTGTACACTTACACTGCATAACTGCTTCTTGCCTTCTTTGGACACATCCAGAGCCACTACAATGGGGTGTGGGGTGCAACAAGTATGTCACAATTTGAAATGTCTCTGGCTGACAGTGATGGCTCTGACACTCATACCTCTCAACTTCAGAGCAGGAAATCTGGACAAAGCCATTACATAGAACTAGAAGTGGGACACAGGCCCAAAAATAAGGACAATTTTTAAATATTGCTCTTATTAACTTAGATAATAGAACAGTAGTAGGTCTTGCATTAGTACAAATTTTCTGAAGGGTATGAAATCTGAAACTCAAATGTCTGTCATTATTTTCTAACTTCAATCTTTAATGACTTGCCACTAATTTGCCAGAAAACCACAGTTTTACAGACCAAAATGTGATGCAAAAATATAAAGTTGCCACACAATACAGCTGGGAACCTGTCAAAAAAGGGACACCTTTTTAATATTAACACTGTTAACTTGAGCAGCTAACAAAATAAGAGCATCTACATGCATTTCTGAAATAAAAGTAATCTATAACTCTGATCATTACAGTTATATATAATTGTAAACCCTCCACATTTTCTTCCAAAATTGCCAGTTGGAGGAGGGATTATTAGGGGAGAGCAACATTTTGAGCCAAAATTGGGGACAATGGAGAGGTTTGGATATTTCTAATTCTACAAAGCGATTTGCACATACCTCTCAACCTCTTAATGCAGGAAATCTGGACAAGGCCAAATATATTGGGAGAACATACAAACACTACTAAAAATTGCTCTTGTATAAACTTAAGACAGTTGATAGAATAACAGGTCATGCATTAGCATACATTTTTCTGAAGGTTATGACGTCTGAAACTCAATGTCTGTCATTTAGTGACTTCATTCCTAAATGATTTGCTAGAAAACCACAAATTTTATGAGGAACAAACCAAAAATAAGAAGCAAATATCTATTCATTCTGCAAACATATGGACAACTGAGAGGTATAGTTCAACTTGGGCTGTCTGAGTTTGCTACCCCCCCTCACAAAATCATGGTCGAATGGAGCCTGCCCCCTGCAGCCATTCCAATGCCCCATTCCTTGGTTATTTTGCCCCATTTACCATAAACACTGTAATGTGCATACTGCTTTACGTCTGCGATGATTTAGATTTCATTTGAAAGTTTTATTTTGCATTTTACAGCACAAACCCTAATATATATCTGTTAAACAAAGCAATGCAGTCTCACAGTGAAAATAGACTTAGCATTAAAACTTCTCTGCCCTTGAAACTCACATGCATTGAAACAGCATTGAAACCCACATTCAAAGAAAATACATTTTGCCAGTGGCAGATAAAGATTAACTCTGGGCTGTTTTCAAAATCATAGGCTCCTTGAACATGAAACATGCACATGCTCTTTGATACACCTTCCTGACTGTATTACATTATATTAAAATACAGTACAGTTGTTCGAGGGCATTTTAAATTTATTGTTTTGAACATTTTTCCAGTAAACAATGAAACACAATGCATAAACCAGTGACAAAACTGCCTGATTCAGAACATTTCCATAATAAAAGTCTACTCAACCTTCTATAGTCCACTAGTATCAGTAAATATGCGCAATCTCTGAAGTAGTAAAATCCACATTAAAGAAATCTGTAACTAATAAAGAGGTTGCTGCTAGCAAACAACTTTATATGTCATTGTTTCATCTACAATTAAAGTGCCTGTTGCCCTTGAAGAATAAATTGCCTATGCTGCATGCATTAAAAAAATGATAAGCTAGTAATACCGCAATAGGGAATGGATAGCAAACTGATAACAGGTTCATAGTTACTAGGTATCTTTGCCAAAAAGGACTGCAACATCCACTCCATTTACAACACAGTACAGTATCAGCAATGCATCTACCTACTGTGGGAGTAGAACCCACAGCCTTCTACATCAAAAGCAAGTACACTACCTGTTGTGCTATTAACAATGCAAGCAGCCTTAGCATAAGCAGTACTAAACTTTTATTCCCCTGCAGCTCTCAGCTCGCTGTAAAATCTACTCGACACTCAACTGCAGCAGAAGAAATCTGGAAAAAAACAAAATTTATTGGGGGGGGGCAAAAGGTCAAAAACCAGGGACACATTTTAAACATTGCTTGTATAATGTTGGAAAGTTTCTAGAATAAAATGCTGTGTTACCACCATACATTTCACTGCCACGTATTGAACCCAGGAGACCCTGTGCAAAACAGTCAGAGCAACATACCACTATGCCAAATCAGCTGTTTTGTGAAAGAGGAAGATGGAAACTTAAATGGCTACCATTTAATGAATTCAGTTCTCACCATAGCACAGCTGTCAACCTCTTAGCACAAAACACCTGAACAAAGCCAATAATGGGAGAATACAGCCCCCAAACATTCAGTGAATTCAGTTCTCACCATAGCTCCCAACCTATTAGCAAAAAACACCTGGACAAAGCCAGTAATGGGGGAATATAGCCCCCAAACATATTCAGTGAATTCAGTTCTTAGCATACCTCTCAACCTTAGCACAAAACCTGGAAGAAGCCAATAATGGGGGAATACAGTCCCAAAAATAGGGACAAATTTCAAATATCCATCTTATACACTTAGAAAATTGCTAGAATAAAAGCTTTTATGTTACCATGCACTTTCTAAAGAATATGAAGTCTGACATTCAAATGTGTGCCATTTTTAACATTTGTTAACCAGGAAAGTCTGACTTGGAACAAAAGCTAATTTTTAGCAGAGGCCCAGGGAGAAACACTCCTGACAGACACATCTGTGTAAGATGGGAGGACACTAGAGGAAACAAAAATAGGGAGGGCATACAGACTCCACACAGAAGGTAAGGCACCCCAGCCAAGAATCAAACCAGAGAACATGTAGCTGTCAGGCAACAATGCTACCACTGCACCAATGCACTACTGGCTTTGCAAGGAGTGGACACAAAAATACAGAAACCACAGATTTTATGAGGAACAGAACAAGTATGAGGGCAAAATCTGCAACATTTTTACAAATGGTGGTGGGCAGGTAATTCAGGCTCTTGCCACCTTGGCCCAAAGTGCAGGGTTCAAGCCTTATTCTCTACCCACCACCACGTAGCACCTGGGGCATTTCACACACACTCACTCTACCTTGGTAGCTGTAGATCCCTTCGTTGCAGCATTAAATCCACAGCCATTGGAGCACTACAAGCCTGCCCGTGCATTACATCCTTCCCTACGACGAGACTTCCAGCCTGCCAGCGTTGCAGTCTGAGTCCGATCCCTTTCCAGTGACAGTCTATGCAGTTACAACTGCATAGACTTCTGGGATCTCTGCTCTTGAATGTTTCCTAATCTGGACTGCTGCTGAGACAGTCTGCGCATGCTCCAGACTGTCTCAGCAGCAGTTCGGAAATGCTGCTAGTGCGCATGCACAAAGGTCCGCTATTTGCAATCGTATTTTTTTTTCTTCTTTTCTATTTTATTTTCTTTTATTTTCTTTCTGTTTTACAGCAGGGGTGGCTGCAGTCTGGCAGTCCAGTAGCACGGGCCACCCCTGGGTAGATTGTAACCAAACCAGACAGGCTTTTCAGAGTGGCCAAGGCATCACTAACATAACCACAAGTACTCTCAAGATGTTAATAGTATTCTCTAAAAGACCAGCCACAATGAAAGGTATAAACATAATTAATAATAAAATAGAAAACATGAGAATACTAAATATCCAAGTGCAATTAATACCAGAATTTCAATCACATGAGAAATAAAAATAACACAGTTGGACAGATTCAATCAGATGCAAGAAAACACAACTTAACTAATCTCACTGTATTTCCTGATTGTTTAAAGAATAACTGTTCCCTAGCTAACTTAATTAATACAGCAAGGCAAGATAGGATACTGAGATACTTACTTCCACAAGGCAAGTTGATGAGCTTCTAATTAAAGCTGAAGTGAACTGAATTGAACTAACTGAACTGTGATAGCTGTCATAGATTTTTATATCAGTTTCCAAAGAAAAAAAAATAGAAGAAACTGCTGTGTGAGTTCACTCCTGTCAGTACTAGTTATAGAATGACATCACATTTGACTGACTCTGGCACAATACACACTCAAAGCTTTGCTATGATCTTTTGCAGTATCTGAAAGCTATAGAACAATTTCAGAAAACTTCTACTCTTCGTTTCCAGAAGTATTTGTTTAAATATAAACATTTAATCAGTTATAATAACACTGTTGATACTTTTTTAACACAAGCATAGGTACAAGTCTGTGTGATAGTCAAATGACACAAAATTAGTTACAAAACTGCAATGGCCTATTCTCTCTGGCACAGATGACAATCGCAAGATAAATCTCAGTTCGTGTGCTCCTGTTGTTGATGGTGATGCATGGAATCGATCCATTGAGAGAGTTGTTGAAGTAGTGCTGCAACATTCCCAGTGGAACACTGTTTTTCTTCATGATCAAAGTCTAGAAATAATGGTTGTGAGGTACTCCGACCAACTGCAGCCTTGCCAAACAATACAAACAATGAAACAAACTTGGAAAAAAAGCACAACCAGGAAGAGAAAGGCATGGAATACAGGTATATCACTACCAAAGACAACCAAAAACAAATGTAAATACCAGTATTAAGGAAAACAAACTGTTCCACTTTGGGCGAAGAACAAATCACTCACTGTTGATGAACCAGGCTTTGAGAATAATTCACTATTTAATAAAATAAATCATAAATGTTTTCGTCTCAGATATAAATTCACAAGACTTCATCAGATACAATGTAACAGAGAAACCAGGATTTAAAACCTTACATGACCAAAGTACAGCAAAACATTAAAAGAAACACGCTCACTTTTAAAGTCAAGTATATACACATTTTAAAGCCATTTTAAACACTGCAAGACCACACTTTCCAAAATGTAGTTGAACGACCACTTCCAGGGCACTCTGGAGAAAATACTTACAGGTATAGTTTCATCACATTATACTCTACAGCTCACGAGCTATTCAGGTGGACCTTAACGAAAAACTGGTGTATTTTAAAAATGTTAAGGGGGATATGTGTAGCAATGTCACTTTGTAAATTGTGATTTAATAAAGATGTTAGAAAAAGAACTAACCTAACAAGTTTGGATAAGAAAAACACTGAAATAGCAAATGAGGGAGATAATTAGTAAGAGAGAGTTTAAGGTAAATGACTGAAGAGAAGGAATTGTTACTCTGAGCAAGTTACTTAATAGATACTTTGCTCATACACTTCCCCAGATAATTGTTACTCATACTTAGTGAACTGCCTGATTTTGACCAAATGCATAATAACAGACACTCATGCCTAGCAGATTGCCTGATTCAGATCAAATGCAGGTTTGATCTAATAAAACTTTAAGAAATGAGAAAAACGTTCATCTTTGTAGTGGTAATAATGAATGCACTTTTACCCAGCAGTGGAATTTCCCGTGTTCTTTGTATTAAACATCGGCTGGTATTCATAGTCCAGGACTTTGTAAGTGCATAGCAGTCATGTGCAAACAGTGGCACTTCGCAGATATGCAAATAAGGTCAGCAAAGCAAATTTGTGATGAATACAGAAAAGCAAAGCAAGTTCTAGAAACATGCCCACTTTTTACAATTGAGTAATTAGTATAAAGTTTGTCCTTTCAAAATTGCAAATTAATTTGTGAAATCATAAGATATATATATATATATATATATATATATATATATATATATATATATATATATACCACAGCATACTGTGAGCAAGAGTTGCTGAGTGTAGTCATGCCCTAACATTTTAGCAAAGCTATGGATAGCACAGCAGCTGAGAGGGTTTAAAAAAAAGGAAAAGGGGATACAATTATTTTACTTAGGGGTGTCCTTTTGTGCACACACTGATGGTTTCATTAAAGAATAGGAAAAGGGTGATAATAAAGATTAAAAAAGGGATACAAGACAAAGAGGTGAACAAATAAGGGAAACATAAAGAGGGTTTGTGCTGGAAGAGGTGGCAGAGGATGGGCACTTTGCTTTTGTCAGGGGATAGACCCCTATTTTGTATTTTTTAATAAGAGCATATTGTGAATGGGAAATAGGGAAAAGGGTGAAGGAGGAATGGTAAGGGAAGAAATTCTGAGGGAGAGTAAGTTCAAATCCCATTCCACAATGCCTCAAAGACATCCGCTGCCAGATAGTGTTGCAGTGCAGGACTCCAGTGTTGAGGAGATAGGGTCCTACCTTTGCACTTTGGTCTACACCAACTGGGATATTATGTCTTCTACATGCTAAAGAGAGCCTTTGACTGGCTGACTTCTCATGTCCACTGCCTCTATTAATACGTCCTCAACCAAAGTTTAAACCCCTGTCTATGAGGCTTTGTAAGCTACCATGTGCTGTAGTGCCTGCAGGACCAGCTCCTCCACTCTGACCCTGACAGGCAGAGGATAAGCATTCCCTAGTTTGGGAGATACAAGTACATTCTGCTCCTAAGCGATATGAATCTGTATAAAAAAATTTAAAAATTGGCAACAGGCAAAACAAAAAAAAGGAGAAAGACATGCATAAGGAAAAAGCAAAAAAAAAAAAAAAAAAAGAGATATAAAAAGGGTGGGAAACACAGAACAGAAACGGCACAATAAACATACACAGTACTGTTTTAATGCTATTTAACAACACAATATTGAAATACTGCAGAAAAAATATTTATTGAAGTAAAAGTGCTTATGCTTGAAGTTGGGGATAGTGATTTGGAATGTGCTTCTTTACTTGGGAAGAACATAAGAGTAGTGCTTACGCATACTTATCATGCATTGAAATGGGAACGGTGTTCGTCTCTCTGAAAAGATTGTGTATTTAAATTATGTAATTTAAAATGCAGAATATACAGTAACAAAAAAATAAAAATAAAAAATAAAAGAAATCAGTAATTATTGCAGTTATTGATGTTAATAAATAAGAGTATAAGACATTTCTCTTGATCCGTTAAGTCTTCAGTTGCATTTCTCTCAGGCGCAAACCTATAATAACAGGAGTACTAATGAAATAACTTTGTAAAGCATTGCTTTATCAGTGTTTCTGCTACCATTGCAGTTCTATAATAATTTCTACTATGCACTGTTAAAAAATAAATATCTTTTGGACATTTCTCACACTTACCAGAAAACTCAACCACATGCAGACTATGCATTTGTCTCTTTTCTTGTTGTGTATTAAAATGTATTTCTTTCTCCACAGTCAGTGAAACAGAGATGGATGATCTTGTTTATCTGTATTTGAATTTATTCCAAATATAAAGATAAATATGCATTATATTGTCTGAAAACATTATTTGTTTTTTTATCTTTCTCAGTTTAATTGTTATATGCATACATGATGTTTGTCTTTTGGCTTTTCCCGGTTAGGGGTTGCCACAGCGGAACTCCGGTCCGTTAATGATTGGCAGTAGATTTTCATGAACGCCGAGGTGCCAGCTCAACATCCAACCAAGGCATGCCCATTTACGCATGTCTTTCGAATGCCTATCCAACTGCAGGGAGGACATGCAGACTCCATAGAGAAAGCACTCCCTGCACTACAGCCGAGAATCGAACGGGGAACCTCTTGCTGTGAGGCGCAACACTACTGCTGTACCACCGCGGATGTACAATTGTTATATGCATACATGTGTGACTTAATTCGGTACTTTAAATTATTATTCCATTGAATTCTGGAGGATAGCAGAGAAATTTGAAATGAGGCTTGAGTTTTGTTTTAAAAATGCATGTAAGGCTCTCTAATACAGCTAAATGTATCAATTCAAGGAAGTGTGCATTTCCTTTTCTGCAGAAATCTGGATAACTTATGCTAAGTAATACTGAAGTAAAACAGCACTGTGGTTAGGGATACAGATAATAGGCAAGAGGAAGCTGGAATTTATTGGAGAAAACTAGTCAAGGGACCAAGGTACTGGGGTGAATAACTAGAAAGGGAAAGGTAATAGAATGGGAAGAGGCCAAGAATTTATTTGGACTGCAGGTTAGAGATTGCCTTCCCTATCAAGGATTGATATATGAGCATGTGCAAAGAAAAAGAAATAGGGGGCTTTTAAATGAAAGACCAGCACTGATAGAGTTTTTAATAGAATCTAAAACAAAAGCTGCTGTAAGAAAATAAATAATTAGGGCATACTAAATAGTGCAACTATAAGAATCAATCAGAGGAGCTTAGAAAGGATTGGGAACTGAGATTGGATAGGGAATTTACAAAGAGACAATGGGGAATATATGTGTATCTCTTAAAAATGCAATTAAGTCTTGAAGATTTAGGATCTTTGCCTAGAAGTATTTACATTGATATTTTATACCCAAAATAGACTCCAAATAATTTTTCCCCAGGTGGACAGAAAATGTTGGAGGTGGATGGGCAGGAAAGAGATGGCTGTGAACTTTTTGGGAGTGTAGTGAGCTGGCAGACTTTAGGGATTCCCTGTGAACCGCTGTGTCAGCGATGCTAGGTGACTGGATTGGAATGACTGGGGAGATGATTTTATTTGAGCTATGACACAGAATTGGAATTGCCTAGACATAGTAAAGCCTTTCTGAGTCCAATTATGGTGGCTCCCAAAAAAGCAGTTACTGAAAACTTATGTGCTGCTTATTTTCCTAACAAAGTAAGCCCCACGCCTCTCCCCCAAAATGCATTCTAACTAGGGTATGGTGAGTGTTATTTTGGCCATCTTGTATGTGCAGCTAGAAATAATTATAAACAATCTACTAAGTTAAGAAATTCAGCCAAATTCAGTAATGCCTGCATGGTCCATTCACACTGTGTGTGCATTGTGGAGGTAGAACACAATTTTGGATTCAGTAATCGGTGCGCACAGCCACTCAAACAAGGTAAACACCATGGCATGCTAATTACAGCATAAGCATCTTAAGTGTATGCTGATCAACCAATCCAAGATGAAAGAGCTATTCAACATGCTATAAAGCAATTGTGTAGACTCAGTGCTGGTTTTCCCTGCAAATTCCGCAACCTATTGGAATACAGCCACATAAAGGAGTCTACACAGAAATAATGTGAGTGTCTCCTGTTGCTTTAATTCATGTGCACGTGCAACAGGCTTAAGTCTATGCTGCTGCTGCTGCTGCTACACCTGAAGTACTGGGTGTCATAGATTATAGACATATAGAAATGAAGGCACCACCCAGGGAACACTCTACATAAATAGACAGGGATTCCACTCTATTAACTGCCAAGTCATGTGTAACGCCACGGGAATCATCTTGAATGTGTGTGCTGGCAACCCTGGCCATTACCATGACTCACATGTCTGACACACCTCACAACTGTATCAGTTGTTCACTAGGGGGGGATATCCCAAAGGATCATTTACTGGGGGATTCAGGTTATGCACTGGAACCATGGTGGATGACACTCATTAGAAATTCACACACACCCACTGAAAAATGCCATAATGAAACACATGCTCAAACCAGAAATAACATAGAATGTGTGTGTGTTTGGGCTGCTGTAGTTGTGGCTCTGGTACCTAGATACATCTGGGGGAGCCCTGATGTACAATGCACATACATGTACTGTAATATTCACATTATGTGCCAAGCTACACAACATCATCCTGAGAAAACAGCTTCAGCAGGATCAGCAAGGGAAAGGAGCACACTTCCCACCACCAATGCAAGGTCACCACAGCCACACTCAGGTGAGGAGTCAGAGGGGGAACCAGCAGCTCCTGTGGGTGTAGGCAAATGGAAGCATGCTCAAGGCTCGATGTAAAAAAAAAATAAAAGAGAGTAACAATAGCAACCTATCCTTGTTTGTTCCATAATAGAAATGCAGCTTTGCCCCCCCCCAAAAAAAAAATAACAGGCAAATGACACATTTTGCTAAAAAGTCATCTTTGAAATGCTAAAAGTGCAATCAAGTGAACTGTCCCAGAAATGTCTACATATTTATCACAGAACATTCCATTTTAAGGTATTGACAAACATGTATAACTGTAAAATGCCTTGACAAACATGCCTATGGCATCAGTACACTTCTGATTAATGCATACACATAAAAGTGTAAAAACATTTGCTTCAAAATTTTCTTAATTACATTCCAGCATATGCAGGATGTAGCTGACAAAATGCAAGCATACCTTCTCAAGTTCAATAATCCTCTATGCAGATATATGCCAAAGTAATAGCCTCTGTTCTGTGTTCTCCACAAAAAATAAGTCTCCTCACCTTTAGTTTTCCTAGCTACATGGTTGCCTAGCTACATGGTTGCCTTTTTATATAGTATAGATTAAGGGCAGGTAGTATGGTGAAGATGCAAATCAGGTGTAAAATGATTAGAATTACTGAATCCCAAATACTTGGCTCCATGTATCAGATATAAACATAGTACAGGCACTGTCTCAGTGTTTGTTTTCAAAGGATTGCAACTGTGAATGATTACTGGTCAGGAAGAGGAAAAGACAACAACACTCCAGGCTACCCTACATCCAGAGGGTGTGTCAGATTAGACTTACAAAGTGTTAGATGCAAGGTTTTAAATGTAAGTAACACACAATTCACAGGTTCTGTTCATTAACATCCAACTTCTCCTTTATTTGTTGGCTACCACATATGAAATTATTTCCATATAATATTCTCACACATTTTAAAGTCATTGCTATAGAATGGTTTACAGACTGCATGTCCCAGTTTACTGGTCTGATAAGAGAAGAATGACCAACAAACACAGAGATGTAAGACAGAGCTGCACATTTGTAAGCAATAATTATATTTGGTTGTGTGATCATTTAGTGCACTACATCCACAAATAATAAATGTACAAATAACAGTTGTATTGTTTCATATTACTGTAGAAGATGTTGCAGTTGGATGTGTGCAGAATTATTTCATTTCCTTGCTGCAAGGCTGTTTGTGTGGCAAAGAGTGATAAGGTACCCTTCCTGTGTTCTGAAGTTTCATTGGAGTAAGAGTTCAAATCCATATCTATGTATAACTGTCTCATGTGAACCACCATTTTCTAGTGTACATGTCACAGACTGGTTTTCTTCATTTCAAATACTTATCCCTTTTTTGTTTTCTTTCTTGTTTTATTTATTTATTTTTAGGGGCCAGTGTTTGCAAGATGTGCAATATAGTGCAATCATGGGAGATGGAGGACATAAATGTCAGGTTTGGCTGTGTGTATCTCATTTGTGCAAGGTGTGGCAGTGTGCTAACTGGATAACTGGCCCACCCAGGAAGCAGACAGAACACCCGTAGACAGCATTCAGACAATAGTTTAAACTGGATGCATTCAATTAATTCTGTTGGGCACCATGCAAACCAGCTAAGCAGAGTTGTGCAGTGGTTAACACAGAGACCTTAAGAATGATTAGCAAATTATGGAATGTCATGTAACTAGTACTGTAGCAGCATATGTAGGTGTAGGGCTGGATTACAGATGGTCCTAGGTTCTCATACAGTGTGTGCAACTTTTTTCTTACTATTGTGACAGTGCAGTTTATAGCAATCAACTGAAAAATTACACAAGTGTTTTTTAACATTCTTGTGGCAACAGGATTAAGTGTAGGACTGCCATACACATGATCCTGGGTTCTAATATAGGATAATCCACACATTTTTACTGTTGTTCCACTCCCCATTATATTCACTGTCCTTATAACACTTTATATAGTGGAAAGGATATGAATTATATGTATGAGGGATGAGACACTATTATTGTGTTTTCTGATGTATGGCCGAGGGTTTACTGTCCACTATATTTCTATAAGTATAAGTCTGCTATCTGACTTGCATAGGCTTCACAATTGCCTAAGATACATGCACAACTGGATCTTTATACAATAAGTTTGTCAGGTCACACACATACATGTATAACAGCTCAGACTGTCACCTATATTTATGCATGATTCCTGCCTATATCTGTGCAGCACTTCTTTTGTGGCAAAGATGGAAAATTAATGCCATGGAAGAAAATGTTTAGTCCCTTATGCCTAGGTTTGAATACCACAGTCTAAAAATCAATTTTCTCAGTGTATAAAGGTCAAAACAAATGTGCTAGGTCATTACATTTCTGCCACCAGAGCATGTGTGCAAACCTAACTCACCTAACAGTTAACTTCCAATTTCCAATATATAGTTCCAGGCTACATCAGTAGACTCCCATCATACTAAGGCCAAATTAACCTTCCAACTGCAATTATTTAACTCCTCACTGTTTGGCACTGCTGCTCTCCACTTACCAGTGCGCAAACGTGTTTCTTGGGTTTGCGCACTACCAGTAAATAAGATAACTAGAATTGAAGGGAAAGCATCAGTCGCCATTGATCTAGTTCTGTTGGTAGATATGTCTGACATTAGTGAGGAAGGTGCTAGGTTTAGAACAGAGAGGTGGAGTTTCCAGGAGTCCAGGATACTTATTGGACTCCTGGTAAAACACCACAGACAAAGGGTTCTACACAGGGACTATTCTGGCTCCCAGTGCAAGTCTGAGGAGTGATATAGTTTGGCCCTGGCTGTATCCAAAGACACTGCTATCATGTGCACTGGAAAGCAATTTAAACATCATTTTAATGACCTACACAGGAGAGAAAGGGATACTTTCAACCACTGGTTGAAGGAATTTTAGACTGTGGACATCCCACAGCTGTGTTAGTATGAAATTAAGAGAGTACTTTTAAGACTTAGAAAGCTTAATATAGGCAAAACTGCTATGCATAATGCTCTTCTGTTCCTTTCTGTTTTTCCTCAGCTGCCAGGAAGTGTGAGTACAATGTGCAGGCTGATGTTGCTCAATTGGAGAGACTGAGGGAAGCAAGTGGTATGTATGCAGCAGAAGAGAAGTGTTATTGTGGCATTAAAAGGTCAAGTTAGCTTTTTTGGTATTTTATAGAGTTGTATCAAATTGAGCATGCATATCCCAACTGTAAAGGCAAGTATACATGCATTAGTCTGTCGCACAAACCAGTTGTAAGAGTCCAATATTAGACTGTAGTCAGAGGTTGTTGGTTCAAATACCATAATTCACAACTATACAATACTGTTATTTATTCAATAATATTTACATTAAATTAATAACACTATACCAGTGGCACAAATGCCCTGCTGTAAACTGTAATCTGTATAATTGGAACACACATATGTGCAATATATGCACATTTCAAGGATTACTTTCAGAGTCTATGGTATATCTTCTCACACCTACCCAGCACAGCTTCCATTCCCAACACAGCACAACTACTGCCCTCCTATCCTTTACCCACACCATTGCTCAGGGCTAGATAACAATAAATGCATATCTTGCCTCTTCCTAGACCTTTCCAAAGCTTTCAATACTGTCTCCCATTGCCTGCTGCTATCTGAGCTTGCTAGTCTCAATCTATCTACTTCCACCCAGTTACCTATCCTGCAGGCAGCAGTCTGAGAAATGGCTCTCTTCCTCTTCTCCATTCTTATCTGTCCCAACATGAGTACCCCAAGGATTCATCCTGGGTCCCCTCCTCTTTAACATCTTCACTAATGACCGACACACATCATGTAACCAATCCTCCGTCATCTTATATGCAGACGATTCTATCCTCATCTCCATCTCTGACAACATCTCTGAGCTTCATACTCTCTCTCAACATACTTTCTCATCTACTGAACAGTGGCTTACTGACCGCCTGCTCATCCTCAACCCCCCAAAAAACAAACTCTTATTATTTCTCTCCCGTTCACTTACTCATCACAAATCTTTCTTTTATATCACTTCCTCAAATAACACAATTATTAAACCTGATGCTCACACTAAGCTCTTAGGAGTCATCATTGATGATGAACTCAAATGTAATACACATATTCTCCAATGTATAAATAAGACTAATCAGAAACTAGATTTGCTATATTGTAACAAAAAAATTCTAACGCCAAATGCTAGACTCTTCCTTGCTCAAGCTCTCCTCCTCCTCTACCTTCTGTATGCTGCCCCTATATTCACCAGTATCCAAACCACAGCATTAAACAAACTCCAACAAACTTACCATAAGATAGCTAGATTCATAACAACCTCTCCTTACAATACACATCACTGTGTCCCCCTTTCATCCCTACACTGGCTAGAATTCCCCCACACATTGTTACTATCACAATTACAAATGTTACATTTCATTCTCTACACACCTTCATCTTGCCCAGTTCTTTCTTCCCTCATCTCTATCTACACACCTTCTCACACTCTCCATATCTCTAATCAACAAATATTACACACTTACCAACCAAAAAAAGCAGTAGGCAAACTCTTATATAAATACTCCATTGCCCCAAACTGGAACAAACTGCCTCGTGAAATATGTTCCACCATTCACCCAGCCCACTTTAAGGAAAAACTCAAACTCCATCTGCTTAAAACCAAAGTATGTCCTTGTATAGCCCCGACCTAACCTCTTCTCTCCCTCTTAGGCACACCCTCTTCATTAACTATCCTCCTCTCAACAAGTAATCACTCTACTAGAAGTAACAAATTCTACTGTATACTCATATCTGATCGATCAATCTCTGTGTGTAAATATGTAAATCATTTATTTATTTATTTATGGCCTTTGTTTACCAGGAAAGTCCACTGAGCCTGAGAAGAGCCCATTGTCAGTGGAGGCCCAGGGAGAAAAGCTCCACATATAGTTACATACAGATAAAGTATTAACACAATGAATACAGTGTATAATGCAGTAGTATTGTATAAATGAAAGCATACTTATACAGAAAATCTTAGAATAACATAGAATTATTGGTAAAATGGAGGAGAGTTATTGTAATGTAGGTGCATATGAAATTGAAAAAAGTGTATAAGAGTAAGTGAGATGTTAGTAGAGAGATACTTGAGCATAGGATGGAAAAAGAGAAAGTGAGGCAGAAGGTTAAAGTGGGGGTAGCAGAGGCTAAAGTGACAGCAGAAGGAGTAGATTTGAAAAGGAGAACGGGGTGGGCTACTTATGGAGTGTGAAAAAGTAACTATTCTGAGAAAGGTTAGGTTTTGGGGTAGACTCTTAGGGTGCAGGTGCATATCCAGTGTGTGAAAAGTTACAGTTTAAGGGATTTTTTTAAACTGGTATGATTGCTGATAGCTCTGAGAGAGGCTGGGAGGTTGTTCCATAATTTGGAGATAGTGTAAGAGTAAAGCATTTGTCTGGCTGAGAGCTTTGGTATATCAATGTTCAGTAGCATTTTATTTTCTGATCTTGAGTCATTTTGGTTGGTATGTATTCAGAATGTGGGAGTGAGCTGGGCAGGCTGCTGGATTGTAGATACGTTTATGGACAATAATTATTTGTGCATAAGTGAGTTGATGAGGGAGCACAAGACAATTTAGTTGCTGTAGTGAGGAGCTGTGGTGGGTGGAGTATTTTGCATTTGTGGCCAATTTGGCAATTTTGTTATAGCATGAGTTTTAATGAGGACTGCATGTTGGTGAGGATGGGGGTTCCATAAAAGAGTTGGAAGTAGGAAAGATAAGCTAAGGGACTTTTTGTTGAGTTGCAGAGGAAGTAGTTGTGCCTGTAAAGGGCTCCCAATTGTTGATAGTTTGTTTTAATTTTATGTATTTTTTATTTTATTTTACATTTGTTAACCGGGAAAGATCCAACTGGACCAGGTCCATTTTCAGTGGATGCCCGGGGAGAAAAGCTCCATGTTTGACAAGAAGAATAACAAGTAAAAATAAACAAAAAATAAGCAAAATACAGTAACTTTAGGACAAGTAAATAATAAGCAAAAATACATATGAAAGAATCTAGCACAATACTTCATATAGGGTTACATGAGAATAGCAGTATCTTACAATAACTGTAGACAAAATGTTACAAGAGAAGGTAGAGATTACATTTGCTATTAATATGTTTACATTTTCTAGTAAGTGTACTGAGAGACAGGTAAAAGGCCAGTGTGCTTGACAGGGAGTGAGTGTTTGCAAGTGTGGAAGCACTAGTGAAGAATAATATTAAGATTGTTGTGGAGGAGGAGTGTGGATATAGTAATTATCAAGTAATACATGGACAGAGCCAGTTTTTCCTGAGATGTGGTTTTAATAGTTTATTAAAGTTATAGTTTGTTGTTGTTGAGGATATATTAAAAGGAAGGTTGTTCCATTTTTTAGCTATGATGAGGGAGAAAAGGGCTTTGCCAGCAGTGATATTTGCAAATGTGATACTTAAGAGAGGTTTGTTTGATGAGCGGAGAGGGTGACTAGGAGAGTAGGACATTAGTAGCTGTTGTAGGGCTGGAGTTTTTTCTGGGTAGTTTATGATGTTGTAGGCATAAGTAAGATGTAAGTAAGATAGTAGGTGAGGGAATTCTAGCCATTGTAATTGTTTTAATACTTGGCAGTGATGTGTTCTGAAAGGGGAGTTGTTAGTAAACTTGGCTATTTTATTATACCATGACTCAAGTTTGTCCAGAAGAGATTTTTTGATATGTGTCAGTATTGGAGCAGCATATGTAAGTGTCAATAGGAGGTGACTTTGTGCTAGAGTGAGTCTTGCTTTGTCTGTGAGGAAGTTTTTGTGTCTATAAAGGGTTCCCATTTTTTTATGAACCTTCTGGATAGTTTGAGCTATGTGCAAATCAAAGGATAGGTTGTTGTCTATTTCTATCCCTAGGAGCTTTGTATGGGTGCATGGGGAAATGATAGTTCCATTTTAGATAAGATGGAAAAATCATTGGGAGTAGTTTTTGTATTGTTAGGGGTGAACAAGAGAAGTTTTGTTTTGTTGGGGTTTAGGATAAGTTGGATGTCTGTGATCCAGGTTTCTATAGAAGAGAATGATTATTGGGCTTGTTCTAGCAAGATGTTGATAGATGGGAATGCGCAGATGAGTGTCGAATCATCTGCGTACTGTGTTAGTGAGGCTTGTTTTGAGGCGGTATGTAAGTTGTTAGTAAAAATAGAGAACAGAAGTGGGCCTAATATTGAGCCTTGTGGTACCCTTATAGAGTTTGGGAAGGGGGGATAGTTGATTTTGCCATTGCACATATTGTTTCCTATCTGATAAATAACTTTTGAACCAGGAGATAGTGGGGAAAGTAAAGGATAGTGAGTGGAGGGTATCCAATAGTTTTGGATGTGAGACCATGTCAAATGCCTTTGACAGGTCCTAGAAGATTGCAGATACATAGTTATTGTTGTTTCTCTGATAGTTAATTTGATTGGTAAAGGAGAGAATGGCAGAAGTTATACTGTGGTGAGGTCAGAAACCATGTTGGGTGTGGGAGAGAAGATTGTTTGTTTTCAGGTATTGCATGGTTTGGTAATGTATGCATTTCTCTAAGAGCTTGGATAGGGGGGGATAGGATAGCTATAGGCCGATAGTTGAAAAAGTCGTAAGATTTTCCACCATTATGTAGAGGTATAATATAGGATATTTTCCATAGTTAAGGTACATATGCTTCTTGAATGGATCTGTTTATTAGGATTGATACTGGGTAGGATACGGAGTCTGCTGCGATTTTTAGGAATTTTGCAGGTATTCTGTCTGCTGCCAGAGTAGTGGGCTTTAGGATTTGAAAGAGTTGTTTAATTTTAGATGTAGGGACCGGTGAGAGAGAGAAAGATGGAAGATTAGTGGCACTGGATGAGGGTTTTTTTTTTATGTTACTGTGGATATGGAGGTCAAAGGTTAAGTTATCATCAATGATGACACCAAGCAATTTGGTATTAGTGGCAACATCTATAATAGTATTGTTTTGTGACTACATAAAGAGTTCAGACTTGTTGATTTGGCTGGCTTTTTGGGGGTCAAATATTAGGAGTTTAGTTTTATTAGGATTAAGTGTGAGATGGTTTTGTGACATCCAGGATTCAGTTATGGTGAATGCTTTTTGGGTAAGTTGTATTACAGAGGCATATTTAGAGGAGCAGATTATTGTGGAGTCATCTGTGTATTGAATGGTGGTACTCTGGGTGAGAGAATTGTGGAAGTCATTAATGAATATACTGAAAAGAAGGGGACCCAGTATAGAACACTGGGGTACTCCAGTATTAGTATTGATAAAGGAAGATGAGTAGTGCTGCCAGATACAAGACTATTGCCTATTGCTGAGATAGTTTGGGAACCACTGAAGGGTGGGAAGAGAGATAGCAAGGTTGGAGAGTTTAGTGATTAGGAGGGTGTGGGAAATTGTATTAAATGCTTTTGATAGATCAACAAACAGTGCAGAGACTATGGATCCTTCATCCCAAGTTCTGTTTACTATGTCTAGGAAAGAAATGAGAGTGGTATAGGTGCTGTGTCCTGGCCTAAAGCCATGTTGAGTGGAGGAAAGGAGATGATATTTAGTTTGATGGTTGAGGAGCTGAGTGTGAATGCACTTTTCAAGTATTATAGAAATGGGGGGAAGAATGGTGGTAGGTCAGAAGTTTGAGATGTCAGAGTTATGTCATCCTTTATGTAGTGGGAGAACATAAGCCTTTATCCAGATATCTGGAATGACCGATTCCTGAACGGACCTATTGATAAGAATACTGATGGGGTGTGCTATGGAGGAGGCTGATTGTTGCAAGTATTCTGTGGGTAGGTTATCTGGGGCATTGGTGCATGGTTTGAGTTTCTGAAGAAACTTTAGAATAGTAGAGGTAGGTATGGGAGAGAGTGTGAAAGAGGGTATTGTGTTATATGGAATTTGTGTGAGTGTAGGGTTGAATGGGTGGGAAAGTGGTAGTAACTTTACAATGACATCTACAAAATAAGACTTGAGGAGTGAGGCTAATTCAGTGAGAGTATATTTTCAGGGTTTGGGCAAGGATTGTAGTTAGTTCATGGATGTATTCATTGATTGCTCCCCAAAATTTATTGGGATTATGTATGTGTTAGTTTTGGAGAGTATGGAAGCATTCTTTTTTGTTTTTAAGTACTGATCATTTGGCTTGGTTGCAAAGTTGTTTGTATTTTTGAAGACTGGAAGGGGGCTTGTTTTTTTAACCAGGCATTCCAGGCATTGTCCCTCGAAGACATGATTTGTTTTGTGGACTTGGTAAGCCAATTAGCATGTTTAGCCTTGACTCTTTTTAGGCAGAGAGGGGCAAGCCTATTTAGGACACTGAGAAAAGTGGAATTGAAGAAATCCACCCCTTCATTAAGTGGGAGAACTTTTAATGGGTTTTAGTTAGTATTATGTAAGATGTCATTAAAGGTACTTTGGCAGAAATGGGATAAATCTTGACTATGTCTATATTGGTGTATATTTGGAAAAGAGGAGGGTTTGCATATTATGTATGCTGGAGAGTGGTCGCTGATACTATCTGGGAGTGTACTGGAGGTGGCAACCTGGCTAGGGTCAGAAACCATGACCCAGTCCAGGATAAAGCCTTTGATGTTCTGTTTATCAGGTCTAGTAATATCTGAGATTAGTTGAGTGTAAGTATGAAGGTTAAAATTAGAGGAATAGTTGCTCGTGGAGAAGTCTAACCAATTAATATTAACATCGCCTAGGATGATTGTTTCATTTTTTTATGTTTTCGGTAGTCCATGCAATAATATCTTCAAGAATGAGAATATTGTTACCTGGGGGAATATATATGACTATGATACAGATACCTTTATTGTCATTTAGATTCAGAAAAGTAATAAGTAACTCTGCGGTAGAAAAAGGGGGGATGGACTTTGAGTATGGGATTACTGTGAAGGCACTAGGATAAAGTAAGTTGATGCCCCCACCTCTTTTCTGGAGTCTATCTGTTCTAAGGTATGAGTAGTTAGGAGAAAGAAATTCTCAGTCTTTTATATATGGTTTGAGCCAGGTTTTGGTTATGGCTGTAAAGTCAGGTTTATGTTGTGCTAGCCAGGCTTGTAGAAGGTAAATTTAATTTTTTTTATGCTTTTTATGTTGATGGTGATGACGTTTAGGGATTTAGAGGTGTTGGTGGCATTCAGAAAGGCATTCTGATAGGGAGGAGAGGGCCCAAGTTTGGGGCATATACACCACATACGACTAGGGTAGGATGAGTGGGAGTAGTGTAAGGATGGTATTTCTTTTTTCTAAAGTAGTTGTGACTGAGAGTAAATGGAAGAGTGTGTTGAGGAGGGAGAATAATTCGTTTTTTCTGTAAAATTAAATCTGTGGCATATAGAATAGAGCAGATTGCAGAGTAGCTTGAGGGGGTGGCATAGTAGGTGTCTGTAGCAGATATGGGAGTGGGAGGTAAATAGGTTCTGTGAAGTGATGTGAGTGTTAGAAGGAGAGTGAGGTAAGTAGTAAGAGCAAGGAGAAATGTGCTGTGTGTGATAGACATTGTGGTGGGGAGTGAAGTGCTGTGGGTGAATTTAAGATGAGTAGCTATGCAGTAGAGTATATTTGTAAATGGAGTGTGTGTAGGAGTTTGGGGTAGTGCAACTGAAGTAGGGGTGGAGTGTAGTGTTGTGATGTAGGTGTAAAGGATGAGGGTAGATGTAAGTAAAAGGGGTGGAGATAGCGATAGAAGTAATTGGGAATGAGGTAGTCTGATGTAGTAGGGAAGGTGGAGTAAGTAGGGGACTGGAGTGTGGAAATGGGTGGGGTGTGATGGGGAAGATCTGGATTGGTGGATGGGTGAGGAGGTGGGTCTAGGATAAGAATAAATGTAATTGAAGTGGAGGTGGGTGGGAATGGGGGTAAGGTAGGGGAACAGAGTGAGCCCAAGCACAGCGAAGGTGAATGGAGCAGCGCTAGCCCGGCTGTAACAGAGGCAAGACGTCTTGAGAAAAAAGAATCAGTAACAGCACAGGGCTGATGAATCTAAGGTGAGTGAACAGCTATTTAGCAGGTAAAAGAAGTAGTTACAGGGGACACAAAGTTTTTTTTTCCTTGGGAGAAAGCAAGTTCCCATGCAGACAAGGCTGATAAAGTAAATGAGCTAGGTGCCTGTCCAGGGTGAGGAGCCGAGTAGAGTAACCCTGTATGCACTTGGTGTAATATAATATTTATTCTTTCTATTTATTCTCTCATATAGGTAAAATAAGGGTCGGTTTGCTTCTATTATGCTTCCATCTTGTGGTGAAATAAGGCAATTACATGAATTAGTTAAAAATGCCAACCTGAATGCTAAGGTCCGTGCGAGTGTGCAAGCCAGTGAATAATTATTGAAATACAGTAAAGGAGTTAAACAAAATAATAGGATAACACCTACACTTAGTTGAACTTTAAATGGCCATCCTTGTTGGCTGGAGGGAGGAAATTGTGGGACTAAAAATGGAGTGAGTTCCAAAAGTTATTAAGATGCAGCAGTGGGTAAGGAGAGGTAGCCCTCTTAAATGGAAGACTGTTCAAGTTGAAAGTAAAAAAGAGAACTTATCAACAACTGGCCAGAAGTGGTATAAGACCAGTAGAGCAGAGAAATGGGGGCAAGATCATGAAAAACAGCTGGTCAGAAGCAGTACAGAATGCAGGGGCTAGAGTAAAGTGCTGAAAGAGGAGAGCTTAAGATAAGTGTAAGTAGTTCAGGAGGCAAGGAAGAGTATGGTAGGTATAGCGTAGCAAGTAGGAAGGAAGGGACGTAGCCAAAACTGTTTTATGTAGATAGGAAGGGAGTAGCGAACAGAAACATTTCCATAACACGCCAGCAATTCATATGCACCTTGTCATGCTTATTATGCTATTATAACTGACTGCAAAGCTCCATGACACAAAAACAGGCAAAACAGTAATAAAACAGGCAGTGTTGTACACTTAATTAAATATGCAGTTCGGAAATTGCAGTTACTAAACATACATTTTATCAGCAGTTGGAGTTAGACAGTGAGCAAGAGATAGCAGAGACTCTGAATTAAACAGTTGCACACAGTGTATGTACGAGCACCATGGCTACTCAGTTGTAGTTAGCATGCTATTAAAATCCATAGCACTGCTATATCGCTGCAGCAAAAACGTATTCAATCCTAACTTATTCAGTCATATACATGAAAGTGTACAACAGCATAAGCAGGATTCACTTACTGGCAAGCACATGACACGGGGGACCAGAGATACGTTTGGTTTACAGGGATGGGAGTTTTAAAATGGCACCGCTATTAAGGACACCTAATTATAAAGTTTGGTAGGGTAAGGAGGGGGAGGGAACAGCACATCTACAGCTGGAAGTATTTTGCTGTCCATAGTATCATGTTAGCCTGGCTATAACAGAGGCACAATGTTTTGAGAAAAAAAACAATCAGTAACAGCACAGGGCTGATGAATCTAAAGTGAGTGAAGAGATATTTAGGAGATAAAAGAAGTAGTTACAGGGCACACAAAGTTTTTTTGTTCTTGTGAGAAAGTAAGTTCCCGTGCAGACAAGGCTGATAAAGCAAGTGAGCTAGGTGCCTGTCCAGGTAGAGGAGCTGAATAGAGTAACCCTGTATGCGCTTGGTGTAATATAATATTTATTTTTTCTAATTATTCTCTCATGTAGGTAAACTAGAGGTTGGTTTACTTGTGTTAAGCTGTTATCTTGTGGCAAAAATAAGACAAGTACATGAATTAGTTAAAAAAAATGCTGAAACCTGAATGCTAAGGTCTGTGTGAGTGTGCAAGCATGTGAATAATTACTGAAATACAGTACAGGAGTTAAACAAAATAGTAGGATAACACCTACACTTAGTTGAGCTTTAAATGGATGTCCTTGTTGGCTGGAGGGAGGAAATTGCAGAACTCCAAAGGGGGTGAGTTCCAAAAGTTATTAGGATGCAGCAGTGGGTAAGGAGAGGTAGCCCCCTTAAATGGAAGACTGTTCCAGCTGAAATATTCAGTAGCTGCCTGGTGCAGTTATATTACATTGGAATGCTACAGCAGTCTTCTGCATGATGATTAATTTTGAAATGACACCTCAAGGACCTACCAAGTACCCATGCAACAAAACCCGGTTCTGTAAGCTGTTCTGTAAACATATGGTAGACATAATGAAAATGGTTTGCATTCTTTGTTTAGTATTTGTATTGTTCTTGAATAATGTTCAATATCTTATCATATGTATTTGTAATTGTTACCATTTTATTTCTGTATACTGTATTTATCAGAGCTTTTCTCCTCAGTTCTCCACTGAAAATGAGTCAAAAGCCCAACTAGGCCAACCCACTTAACAAATGTCAATAAATAAAAATAAATAAATAGTGTGTATCTGTTAGGAGATATACTAAAAGTAATACTTAAGATTAAAGAGTTGTATAATTGTATTAGTGCTTTGTATGTCACATATAATGGTACTAATATTATCTCTTTTTTCCCACTCACCCCAACCCTTATCTTTCTTTTTTTTTCTATTATGTGTCATCAAAATGGCTCCATGTCATCCATGGGTACCACATCACTGAATGCTCCATGGGGCAGCAAGTTAGACCAGCCCCAGTGGATCAGCCTGCTGCCGCTCTACTGGCTCCAGCACCAATGCCCAGTATGTCTGGAATCCAACCTGGCAGCACTGCTGCTGTTGCCCCTGCACTACCTGCACCCTGAGGTAGTCCTGCCCCAGAAGCTGGTGCGGTTTTACCTCTGGGAGCAGTGATTTCATCAACATTAACAAGTTGCCACGGATGGTGTGTAGGGTCGTACGCTGCACCATTGGTGTACACCTACACTGAATGGAAAGGCTGCTCTCCCTCATGGTCTACAGAAGGAAAAGGAGATGTCAAGCACTCCAGCCAGTGGTGGAATGAGGTGACGATGATGACAGTCCAGTGGGTGAGAACTCGGTTCTCACTGTCTCCAAGCTGGATGGGCATGGGCTGCATTGTCCCTTCACTCACCCCAATCATGGTGTCCCCAAACTTTTTGTGTCCATCACCATCCTTGTCTCTTAGTTATTTATTTATTTATTTATTTGACATTTGTTAATCAGGGTAGTCCAAATGGGCAGAGATCGCCTATTTTCAGAGGAGGGCTGGGGAGAAAAGCTCCACAGTAAGACAGAAAAGAACAACATAATACAAAATGTACAATTAAGGATAAGTTGAAATGTCAGAGAAAAATGCATGAATTGGTAAAGTATGTTACATTGAGGAAAAACTTAATAATTAAGTAACATGATTGATATATATATATATATATATATATATATATATATATATATATATATATATATATATATATATATATATATATATATATATATATATATATATATATATATATATATATATTTCTTTATTTTTTTTTTTGTAGGTGGAAGATGCTAGCTGGAAATAGATTAAAGTATTAAGGCAGTAATTAAGAGGAAAGAGAATAAGGTTAAAATATAGGATTTTGGAGTAGTTGAAGTATAGTTAGAGGTATAGGAGACAAAAGACTAGGTGGGAAAAGAACACAAGCGAATCCAAGATTGAGAGACTTGTTCCTTAAGGAGGGTTTTGAAGGTTCAATAATGAGAGACTTGACTGATAGATACTGGCAGGTTATTCCAGGTCTTGGCTACACAGAAAGAGTACAGGGAGAGTCTGTTTAACCTCAGTGTTTGTAAACAGATAAAAGTTGTTTGTGAGAAGAGCGTAGTTTCTGCTGGGGAGTATAGTGTTATAGTAGAGCAGAAGTGGCCGGGGAAACTAAGGGATTGTAAAGTATTTTGTGAGTTAGTAGCAGTTGATTCATAATAAGTTGGTGGGAAAATTTGAGTCAGTTTAGTTTTTTTAATGGATAGGCAATGGTGTGACTTATAAGGATGGCCTGTAGCAAATTTTGCAATTTTGTTGTAACATTGACTTAATTTGTCTACAAGGGGGGGGGGTTTAGATTGGTAAGAATTGGGAGGCATAAAGAAGGGAAGGTAAGAGGTAAGCTGAGGCAAGTTTAACCTTAGAAGATGTAGTTAGGAGTTGTTTGGCCCTATATAACATGTCTATTTTTTGGTGAATTAGTTTGATGGTATTGTATATGTGCAGATCAAATTTGAAATTGTCATCTATTGCAACACCTGATAGTTTAGAATGAGGAACAACTTCAATTTCTGTATTGTTTAATAATGTTATTTTAAAGTCTAACTTGTCTAGAGAATGCTGTTTGGGAAAAATAGTATGAGTTTTGTCTTCTTGGCATTTTGTAAAAGTTGACTGTTGGTAAGCCGGTTCTTGATGGAGGTGTAGAAGTCCTGTGTAAATGTTTGCAGATGAGTAGGGTTACTGCATGAACAGATAAGAGTAGAGTTGTCAGCATATTGTATGAGTAGCGTGTTGGGATGCAGACGAAAGATTATTTATGAAAATGTTAAACAGGAGAGGGCATAGCATTGAGCCCTGTTGAATACCAGTGCTGGCAGTTAAATAAGGGGATTGAGTGGAGTCCCATTTAACAAGCTGGCGTCTATTGGATATATAACTGGAGAGCCATAATATGGTATTATCGACAGATCCAAGGAGAGAAAGTTGTGATAAAAGTTTGGAATGAGAGACAGTATCAAAAGCTTTAGAGAGATCAAGGAAGAAGGTTCAGACAAAATCACCTCTATTTCTTACTTTATTAACTGTGTCTGTGAAGGTTAAATGAACTGTAGTGGTACTATGTGCAGGTCGGAATCGATGCTGAGAGGGACAGAGCAATTTATTTTCAAGTAAGTGATTAAGGAATTGTTTATGGATACATTTTTCAAGAATTTTGGATAGTGGTGACAGTATAGCAATATGTCTGTAGTTAGATATTTTTGTTGAGTTTCTGTTCTTGTGAAGTGGAATGATAAAGCACATCATCCACAGGACAGGAACATAGGCTTCATTGATTGATCTATTGATGAATATAAAGTGTAGAGGGCTGGAAGCAACAGCAATTTTCAAAAATTTGCTGGGGAGATTATCAGAGGAAGAAGAGCAGGTTTTGAGATTACTAAAGATGTTTTTAATGAGTGATGTAGAAAATTTTGAGAGAGAAAGGAGGCTGAGAGGAGGATAAAGGAGTCAGTGGAGTAGCAGGAGTGGAGGAGAAGCTGTTTGTTATGGTTGTAAATGGTTGACATGTGTACTAAATTGGGGGGCAATGTCCATGTTTGAATCATTGGTAGAAGGTTGTGGAATATAATTTGTGCCTGGATGGAGTATGTTTTGATAGTTTGCCAGAATATCTTAGGATTGGATTTGTTGATATGTTGAGGGTCTAAATATTGCATTTTATACATTTCTTTATGTCTTTCTGTCTATATTTTGCAGTTCTCTATAGTGTAACAAATTAGTAAGGTATTTATTTTTGTGTAACTTTTCCAGGCCTTCTGTCTGCTGCACATAATGGATTTTGTGTATGATGAGAGCCAAGGAGAGATATTACATTTGGTTCTTTTTCTTTTAGAAGGGGCTAGGCTATTTAACATGTCTAGAAGTATTGAACTGAAGTTATCTACTGCTTCATCAAGGAGTATGTATTCAAGGAAAGACCAGTTTACAGAGGTCAGAACATTGGTGAAGATAAGTGGGTTGAAGTTAGTTAGGTCATAAATGGTTTTATACATGTGTTTTTGTAAGGTTGAGAGATACGTCTGGTGGTATTAATAGGGTGGTGATCACTAAGAGCATCGGTAAGAACCGCTGAATCTAAATAACTATTTGGGTGCGATACTAAAATCCAGTCAAAATTTGAGCCAATGCTGTTGGATTTGTTGGGGTTGGCGGGGTGATGTATTAGTTGGGAAAGCCAAACAGCTTGATACTGTCACTGGGGAAATGTGTAGACAGCTTCATCTGATCAGTATTTAACATCACCTAGGATTATGGTTTCATGAGAAAAATTAGAGGAAACACAGGATAATATATTTTCTACAGTATATAAATTGTTGCCTGGTGGGATATAGAGAACAATTATTGTAAGATTTTATGTTTGTTTAGCTTAAGGTTAGAGATGAGTAAGTCAGCATTACTGAAATCAGGAATGGGATGGCTATAAAGAGTAAGGGAGTGATGGGTAGGGTAAATTATGACAACTCCCCCAGCTTTTTTATTTAAATGGTCTGTTCTAAGCATGTTAAATCCTGAAGGAAGTACTTCAGAATGTTTCTTTGTTTGTCTTGTCTGTTTGCAATTGCCTCCTCACCTGCCCAACTTAACTTACCCAGACATACCTACGTCTCTTACTCAACATTCCTCTCTTACTGAAATTAAAAAAAATGGGCACCTGTCCCACAAAAAATTCTTCTCATACATAGATCTTCATTTCACACACATCTTGACAAAATTGATTTGGTTCAATTGGCTATACAACATGATCACCTTGTGGTCAGCCTTCTTTCTGGAGGAGACAGTCCAAATTCATTTAATATTCTGCACATATTTTCAGTTTACACTGGTAAAGGAATGGATAGCTATGTTTTTTCCTATCGCCCTCCTGCACATTCCTGTACTGCTTTCCCTTTGTTCTTCCCCCTGCTTGCTCTTCATTTCACCACTTCCCTATCTACCCCGTTTTAATACCTTTAATCTGGTCAAAAACTGGAATCCAGCACAACACACATAAGTAGCAGAAAAAGCAATTGATCCCTCCACTTTTTGGGCTCCATGTTTGCATGGAGGTGCGCACTGCACACCAATGCACAGTAACTGCGAGCAGTGGCAAAATGTTGTGGTTACCTCCGCTCAATGCCTCTTAACCCCAATGCACTATGCCAATGCACAGCAACAAATGTACAGAATGTAAAGTATAAATGTAAATAATTCACGTTGTTGCATTATCAATGTTTATTTAAAATTATTTAAAGTATTAAATGCACCTGGAGTCAAGCCCAGTATCATCTGGGCTCAAAATGAAATGTGTCAATGCATTTATGCATACTACCACATTCAGTTAAGCAGTAGGTGTGTTTCACAGACTCAATACTAACTATCAGACTTTAGCAATACGGCTTGCGTTTGTGCACTGCTTAGCTTTGTGCAAACATGGATAGTATTGAAATGTGTATCTCGCATGTGCAAATACTTTGCTAGCTGTTGTTCAAACCCGCTGCTCACCACTCTACATCAAAGTAAATATTATTATGTATTACTGCTGTTTATTGTCCATTTCCTGTCTATGACATCAAATTATATGTGGAAACAGAATGAAGGCCATATCTAACAATAAGTTACATATTTACAATATAGCCATGTGTTGCCTCCTCCCAAGCTCTGCAACCCTGGTGCCTCAGTACTTTTTCCACACAATATATCACCTACACTACAATAATTAATATCAAATGTTGTGTGATGTGCAATGTACATCAATCTGATAACAAGCAGAACTAAAACTATTGACCTATAAGCCTAAAAAGCCTTATATGCAAGACTAGGGAAGGAATCAGCATACATCTTTTCCACAGAGACATAGGTGACCTTTAACACACTTGACCTAACCCATTTATATTTTGTCAAGTGTAGCTCTTGCTTATTTTTATTTTATTTATTTTACATTTGTTGACCGGGATAGTCCAACTGGATGCATGTCCATTTTCAGCGGAGGCCCGGGGAGAAAAGCTCCAAGGGTAAGCAGATACAGCATTACATAATACCAGCATTACATATTACAAACAGATTATTTACAGAGATTACATAAGTAAGCAAGTTAAACAAGTTCCACAGGTTAAAGTTAGTCCTGAGCACAAGTCAGGATTAAATTAAATTACACAGTAAACTGGTTAACCGATTTTTACACATTCGAGTTAGCCAGACTTGATACATTGACATAGCCAGTTAAGTGACAAATGTTGTTTGAGTCTAGTTTTAAATTGACCTAAAGTGGAAAGTAAGGTAATATCAGCTGGAAGAGAGTTCCAGGATCTACTTACAGAGTTTGCAAAGAGAGAATCACTGGCTATGTTATTAATTTTGCTAGTCTGAATTAGTAGTTTGTTAGAGGATCGAAGTGGTCTAGGATTGTTATAGGGGGTGATAATATTTTTAAGTGCAGGAGTATTGTCCGGATTATAGAGGATTTTATAGGCCATAATCAGTTGGTTATACTGGATTAGGCTAGGTAGTTCAAGCCAACCAAGCTGATTTAGATTGATGCAATGATGTGTCCTAAAAGGCAGCCTAGTGGCAAACCTGGCAATGTGGTTGTAGCAAATTGAAAGTTTGTTAAGGACAGTCTTGTTCAAATTTGAGAGTAGAGGGGATGCATACAGAAGGGTTGAAAGAAGGTGAAAGCGAGCTATGGCAATTTTAGCTGGAGGGGTTAGGAAGGCTTTTATTCTGTAAAGTGACCCTAGTTTTTTATTGATGGTTTTGATAGTTTGGTTAACATGTAGGTCAAATTTGAGATTATTGTCTATGATGACACCTAATAATTTTGTAGATGGGTCAGGGGAGATTATTGTGCTATCATTTGATTTTATGGTACAGGTGAAAGCGGTAGACCTACGTGTTGGTGAAAATAACAGCATTTTAGTTTTTTGGGGATTTAGGATCAGACGATGTTCAGAAAGCCAGTTTTCTATTGTATTAAAGGTGGTCTGGGTAGCTGACCATAACTCTACTGGAGATGTGGCTGAGCAAATCAGAATAGAGTCATCAGCATATTGGATACAGCTGACTTTTGGGATGACAGTATAAAGGTCGTTAATGAAGATGGAGAACAGCAAGGGCCCTAGTATAGAGCCTTGTGGTACTCTGAGGGTGTTAGGTAGAAGGTTAGAGAGTTTGTTCTGTCAGAGGACAGCCTGCTGTCAACCATTCAGGTAGGATTGAAACCATTGGAGGGCTCCAGTATCTAGACAGAATGTTTGCTGGGTGTGGATTAAAAGTTGGTGATCAACCATATCGAATGCCTTGGAAAGATCCAAAAAGAGGGCTGAGGATATGTAATTATTGTTGCGATTATGGTTTATGGTGTTAGTAAAGGCTAGGAGGGCTGAAGTAGTGCTGTGATGAGGACGGAAGCCATGCTGAGTGTCTGCCATAAGGCGATTTTGGATTAGGTGGTGCATGAATTGTCTATGAATACATTTTTCCATAATCTTTGCAAGTGGAGAGAGTATAGCTATTGGCCTATAATTGGAGAATTCAGTAGAGCTGCCTCCTTTGTGAAGCGGGATTACATAGGATATTTTCCAGATGGTGGGAATTTTAGCTTCTACTATGGTTCGATTGATTAGTATTGAGACGGGGTAAGCAATAGCATCAGCTGATTTTTGTAGGTGCTCAGCAGGGAGTTGATCAGCAGAAAGTGTAGTGGGTTTTAATTTTTTGATCAAGGTACGGATAAGTGAAGTGGTGACTGGTTGGAAGCTGAAGCATAAGTAGGTTTCTAGGGTGCTACTTTCAGGACCAGGGGAGCTAGGAGGTAGTTGGCTAGCTAGGGCTTGAATTGTCTCAGTAAAGAATTGGTTAAAACTATCAGAAACATCTTCAGGGGTTTTATCAATAGTAGTAGCAGGGATTGGGGTTGAAGTTTGTCCAGGATGTAGTAGATTATTTAAACCTGCCCAAAACTTCTGAGGGTTATTTTGATTTACTGTCTGTAAATTACAGTAGTATTGTTTTTTGTCTTGTAAAATTGATTTTCTGGTTTCATTCCTGGATTGCCTGTATTTAATGTGATCTTGAGGATCTTTAGAAGAATGCCATAAAGCCCATGCTTTGTTTCTAAGGGTAATTTTGAGTTTAGACTCTATAGAAAGCCATGGTGCAGTTTTTGCCTTGATTCTCTTTGAACAAACAGGTGCATGCAAATCAAGGATATCAAGGAATTTGTTGTTAAAGTATGCTACTGCTTCCTCTAAGGGGAGGTGTTTTAGAATAGACCAATTACATGAGTTTAGTTCTTGTTGGAATTTGGCAGGGTCAAAGTTTTTATTGTTTCTAACCTTTCTGAGTAAGGGTTGTTGGGAATTAATGGTTTTGTGCTTAATTACATATGTGAGAAGGTGATCGCTTAGGCCATTAAGGAGGTTTACCAGAGGTGTACAGTTGAGGGTGACTGCTTTTGAGTACCCAGTCAAGTATACTTTCTTTTTGGTTGGGTTTACCTATCCTGGTAGGGGTGGATATGATTTGTTTAAATGCACGCAGGTTAATATGGGTGGTTGGGTATTCTAAGGAACAGGTGCCCCAGTCTATGTTAAAGTCTCCAAGTAGTAGGGTTTCTTGGGGGTAGTGACATGATAACCAGTGTGGGATATCTTCAAATGTAGATATATTGTTACCTGGGGGAACGTACATACAGATGATATTAATGCATTTATTTTTATTAAGTTGCAATTTGGTGGCAAGAATCTCAGAGTTATTAATCTGAGGAGGTTGTATTACATCTATGATGACATTCAACTCAGATTTATAGAGTACAGCTACCCCACCCCCCTTCCTCGAAGCACGATCCAGCCTGTGTATGTTTTACCCAGGTGGTAACACTTCATTGTCTTTAGTGTTAGGTTTTAACCAGGTTTCAGATAAACAGAGAATCTCAGGGGAGTGGACATCCAGAAGTGCATGCAATTCATGTACCTTGTTATTAATGCTTCTAATATTGAGATGACAGACTAGGAGAGAGTTAGTTGACCTATTACTTGTAGGTTTGTAGCTTAGATTACAAGTAGAGGGGGTATGTGTATCTGAAGTGAGTGGGCCAGGGTTGGGGTGAATATCACCACCAAGTATTAGGTTGAGTCTATACTTGGTGATGAACTTCAGGAATTTGTTTATTAGTTTGTGGTAGTGTTTGGATCTAGAGCTAATGTGCCTGGGGTTGAGATGTTAATAGACCGAACAAGATGTTGGATAGGATCTGGTACTGTAAGTATGGTTGAAGGTGGAAGGATTTACAGCTGGGGTGATAGTATGGCCTTTTGGGACATGAATTCCCGTAAGAAACTGGTTTTCATACAAGGTAAGGAGGTATGGTGTGAACAAGAGGGGTGTGAACAAGAGGGGTAGTAAAGAGGAGTATATCATTATATGTGATTCAGCTAGTGAGTGAAGGAACTGTTTTACCTGGTGATGCAACACCAGAAAATAGAGTGGTGAGGTAAAGGTACTGGAAGGGGGGATGGGAGAATGCCAGATGAAAGCTAATAGGTGCTATTAAATGCAGGTAGTAGAATAAATGTAGGTAGCAAAATTAATTTAAAATGGGTGGTGAAAGCCAAACACACTCTGGCTAGGCTTATAAATGCCCTAGGGCAGATAGCCTAGTATGAACCTATGAACCTATGAACCTATGAATAGGGGTGGGTGGAGTTATCCCAGATGAAAGCAGATGGGATCTAGAAAGTGGGGGAGTGGCTATAGTACTATAAATTTAGAGGTACTGGGGGCGGGAGGTAATTGGGGGCAGGGAGGGGAGCGAAGAGAGCCAGAGCGTGAGGCTTAACGTGAGGCTATTGCAGTTTACAAGGTTTCCTAAGGTGTCCTAAAGCTATAAGGTAAGTATTACAGCTCTTAATGTAAGAGTCAATTTACTGCAGTTACAGGGGAAGGAGGCAACCACTCAAGTAGAAACAAAGAGCCCTATGGCTGACCAATATGGTGACCTGCTTAATTACAAAGCACTGTAAGTGAAAGCTTAACAAATGCTTTTTGTGTAACCTACTCTGTTTAAATGTTGAGAGAAACTGATTGCAGTCCTGTAGACACCGTTTTGTAGGGAACTGCAGAGTTCAATCTGTTTAAATGTTGAAAGAGACTGGTTGCAGTCCTGCAGACACCGTTTTGCAGGGAACTGTAGAGTTCAATCTGTTTAAATGTTGAAAGAGACTGGTTGCAGTCCTGTAGACACCGTTTTGTAGGGAACTGTAGAGTTCAATCTGTTTAAATGTTGAAAGAAGCTGATTGCAGCCCTGTAGACACCGTTTTGTAGGGAACTGTAGAGTTCAGACTAAGTCACACCAGGTCAGCCAAGGGGGGAAGGGAGAGGGAAATCCTAAGCACCTAGATTTGAAAATACCTAGTGGGCTTCTTTGATACTGACCCCAAAGACCTAGATGATGATAATAGGACATACCACCTATGATAGGTTATCCAAGGCCTTTGGCACTATCCCCATTCATGTCTCATTGTGAAAATCTCCCAAGTGGGAATTAACCAATTCATTAGTAGATGGATAGCCAACTGGCTCACCAACAGAACATGCACTGTCAAAACTGAGGACTGTACCTATAACACTAGACCACTTACAAGTGGAATACAACAAGGATCTCAAGTGTTTGGAAACTATTTCTCTGAAGCTCAGGCAAAGGTAGATGACCTATTTTTGCCAAGTTTGCAGATGATTGTCAACTGGAGGCGGTCATATAGAGTCTCCAAATGATGTTAACATATTACAAAGGGGCTGACACAGAGAAATGATTTGTGTCAAACCCATGGACTGAACATTAAAGCAAACAATTCCTCATCATCCCCTTTGGCAATGACGTACCACTGCTAATTATGATATACATAACAACCCTCTAAGCTTAAACACAGTGTTGCAAGAATTGGGAACACATATTGATAGCAATCTACACTTCAATCACTATGTGTCCAAAGTGATGAGACACACATTTGACATTGTGCATCTCATAAATAAGGTCATCACATCCAAGACTGGGGAAGGCCATAGCTCTGTTGTACTCTGCCATTATCAGAACATTGAGTGCAATGGTCCCTTCTTTCTCTATCTCACCAGACACCTGCAGCAAGTCGAGAAAACACAGAGGTTTATGAATGGGAGAATCCAGTGCCTCTAAAGTGGGGCATACGTGGAATGATTGAAAGATGTGTTACTGTACTCAGTATCATGCAGGGTGCTGAGACATGACCTATGCCTCACCTACTGAGCAGTCTCAGACCCTGCCCTACTTGAAATCCTGGACATCTGCAAATCAAATGGGACAAGAAAACCTTGTTCCAGGTATCTCGACCTTGTCTGTGACATAAACAGAACATGCTGGGGAGACAGATATATCTGTCAGCGAATGACATTCTTCTGTAATAGGCTCCCACTGCATGTAAAACAGTACTTCTCAATGACCCTATTCAAGAGCAGCCTTGAGAAATGGATGGGTGATTGTAAATTCACCCCTGGGGGGGGGCACCTATGTCCCTCATGGAACATCCACCAGCATGCGGTCACGGTGCTGACTACTCCCTTGTATGTAACACAAGTACTGAGTATTTCAAGGACATCCACATCAGAGGTCATAATACCTCCATAGTTCACAGCATTCATCACACCAATAACTGAGTACAATGCACCCTTCTTCATGTACCTCCCTACACATCTTTCACTGATGTGTAACTGAAATGTACCACCTTGGTCACAGTGAGCTGTCACACAGCTTATTGGCCACACCCAGGTATTCTTTTTATGGCACAAACATGACTGCCAATAGTGTGGAACCCTTATCAAGTTGTTACACCAGATGCACATGTGCTACCTCTTCTGCTGATGCACACACTACATACATAGGTGTTTGACAACATTAATGGCAAGGATACCATTTATTACAGTGGGATTTATGCTATATATATATATATATATATATATATATATATATATATATATATATATATATGTATATATAGATATATAGATATATATATATATGCCATGCACAGCAGTCAACTTGTCTGTATTGCTCATAATGTCACATATTGTGTACAGGTATAGCAGTGTTCTTCACGCTCAGTTGTTTTTCTTATCCCTCTTTGCCACCGACACAGAACTGAAAATGTTACTTTCTCATTTACTTGAAAATGTCTACAGCAAAACTATATTGATCATAGCACCTCCAACGGATGTTACATTTCCAGGACAGTGTACATGATTACCCTCATTCAAGTAGAGTGTGTACGCATCATAATAGTTGTACAAGTGTGTTTGTCCAGACTTATCTCTTATCACTCTAAATCACATATGTTTGTTGGAGGCATGGGATTACTGGTGGTATTATTCTGAAATTGTCCATAATTGTGGTTGGTTCTTTTAATGTTGTCCATGACCTGTGTCCCACTTGCTGGAGACCTCTGCTGAGATTATACTCATATTCAGGCAGATTAGTTTGCACAGCTTCATAATATGCACCCTATCCAATTGTATGCCAGATCCCTGATAGATGTCCTCTGCATTATTCATGTAAGAATGCTTATCTCACACAGACATCCTCCCCACTGTAATGCCATCTTGTGTGATAGTCACATAATACACATTTTCACTGTAAAGTCTGTACTGTAACATACAGATATGTGTTTGTTGTTGCTGCTGCTACAACCATCTTCAATTGACATGCCCTCATATGCTGTACAATAGGTTGTTCAACTGTCCTCTTTCCCTGTGTTCATTCCTACAATTCATCTGTGTGTCCCTGTTCAATTCACACACTTCCTCTGAGTGTTTATTTTACATGGCCATCCACTAACCCTTATAAATCATTTACAGAGCTTCAGTACAGAATGCCAAAAATGGGATATCGGAATACTCTGCACTGTAGGTACACTGTCCTGTACTGTGTTTGGACCATATACTTAGCATTCATACCTCTCAGCTGCCCGGACTTTCACAGATGGTCCAGATGTGTTCAAATTTGTGGTTTTCTGCCATATCACTGGGATGATCTCAGGACTGATGTGACTCAATATTACATAAATATGTGTAGTTATGCAATTTTAATCCCTTTTTTATTTTTTATACATATTATCTATATATAGGTTTATATGAACTAAGAAAATAATTTTATTTACTGTTAAACTCCGATCTTCTTGCCATAGCCTGGTCAACCCATTTGAATAGCTGTTCAGCACTACACTTCTGCAAACTGTCATACCTGGAACAGCACTGCTGACCAGAGTGGGTTATACCTGTCAGGGCTGACAGGTGGTCACCCAACTCTTGCCAGATATCTTTTTTTACATATACTTTGATGGGTGCATGGCATGAGTAATGCAAACAGTAGAGCATGGATACGATCTTTTTATCAGACCAGCTAGGAGTGCAGCCTGATGCCTTCACATGTGTTGATATAATTTGAAGATCCAGCAAGGCTAAACTTTCCATTGTGTGATTTCATAAACCTCTTGCATTAGATACAACATGGAATATATGCAAATGAACCTTTAAAACATCAAGGTTCCAGCTATATGGAAATTCTGAATATCCATGGCTTGTTTTTTTTAAAGTCTGTTTACGGACAAATTCAGGCCAATAAAGCCAAACCTCACTAGCTGGGGACATGCATGTTTCAGCCTTCGTATGGCACCATCAGCAGAACATAAGTAGAATATTTAACTAACCTTTAGCAACACAGTGTTGTGGTACCCAGCTAATATCCATAGCCATTAGGGTGTCTGCAAAATATCCCAACCAACAAGCTAAAACTATGAGTAAAAAGATCACACAGAAAAATAAATCAGTAAAAACCAAAAGAAAAATCTAGCAAGGCTAGAAAGGGTAATTTGCATATATCCCATGTTGCCTCTAATACAAGAGGTTTAAGGAATCATACAGTGGGAAGTCTAGCCTTGTTAGATTTTCTTTTGTTTTTTACTGATTGTTTTTTCCTGTGTGACCTTTTTGCTCATTGTTTTAGTTTTATCATTTGAATATCCGGAACCAGCAGAGGAAAGTAACGTGAGGGATGCATTAATCAGGGTTAGAGCCACTCCCTGGTTGGTGTGACATCACTTTTTTTTTTTTTTTTTGCTAGCATGTTAATTACAGCAAGTATTGATATTATTGGCAGGTTTGGTATAATCAAAACTGCTTTGTCACATATTGATTTTTCTTAAAGGGAATGCTTACCTGTCCTTTCTATATGTCATAAATTATTTTTAAGTACTGTATATGGATAATAACTGTCATTGTTAATGCTCGTTGATAAAAGTAACATTTTTTCACTCTAATAGCAGTATGTATCATGTAGTGAAGAGGGCTATTTTTTCTATCTTTTTATGCAGGTATGAGAAAAATAAAATGTCAACAGTAATGTTAAAAATAATTTTTATGACTTTATTATATGTATCACTTGTTAGAGTGTGACATACAGTGTTTGATGGGAAGGGATTAACCATCATATTGCTTTTGACATGAAATTTAGATGACTCCATTTCAAATTTTATAGCTGTATTCTCATTTTGTCTAGTTTAGGGCAATCCACACACCTCTGCAGACAGCTTGGCATTACTGTGTAGTGATATAGAGTTTGCAATCATCTGCAGAGTATACATGTCTCATTGAAATATATTCATGTACTGTGGGACACACATTCACAATCAATAAAATGTTGAAATACGATAATATGCCTTGGAACACATTTGTGTAATAATATGATTCATAGAAATGCATACAAATTAGCCTAATTTGTATAGGAAACATGTAAATCAGCCTGAATTTATGTCAACAGGTTAAGCTTTGAAATATCGATTTGCGAATAGCTGAGATGGGTGACAAATGGTTTTACATACTGCATATATCTCAGATTAAGAAGAAGTTTATAAAATAGTTATTTTTTATAAGAAACACTTTAACAGTTACTGTAACATTGATTTAAAAGCTCACTTTCAATACATTTTGATGTGGAGTCTGCATGTATTAATGCCATTGCATAACTGGTAATTTTGGTCAATTTGTTAAAGTAGCCTGGCATGTTCAATGCATTGTAATTTTAGTAAATGATCATTAGATCATTAAAAATTTAGTGTACTGCAGTGATTGCACATACATGGCAAAATACTTATTGAACTTGAGAATTTTTAGAGTGCAAAGGACAGGAATACACATGTGATAAATGTGCTACTGACAGTCAGGGAAAATACATGACAATGTCAGATAGTAGTGCAAGCTGTTTTTGGTGTAACTGTTGTCATTATTGGATACAATGGAGTTGTGTAGTTTAGATAACATTTTGGTTTGCTTATTATTTGTATCTGTGGGTGACAGGAATAGCAGGCTACTGGTTTCTATTTTAACAGCGAAAACAGCACTGTGACAAGTGTCTTGACTGTAGCCCTTTTTTCCACTTTGTTGTTAGTACTGATAGAGAATAAAGGCTCGAGGCATAGACAAGGTAACGTTAGCCATGAGGAAAATCAGGTAGTCATGGCAGCACTTAGGACATATGGGACACTTCTACGTGGTAAAGGGACACCCAGACAAGTCGAAAGAAGCAATGCATGGAGCCATATAGTTATTAAAATGAATGCAGTTGGAGGCAGAAACAGATCATCAGCACAAGTATGCAAAGGGCAAATGATAAGGTAGCACATGCTAGAAGCAAGATCATGCAGAATGCAATTTCTGGGATCAATAAGGGGGGACCTCCTAATGTTATTAAGTTAACACCAGATAATGAATACCTTCTGTCCAGCCAGGGGGATGACTATGATACAGAACATGGTGCAACTAGAATAATTAGAGGTAGTGTGGACACTGTTCCATCAAACCAAAATCTGCAGCAGCATGACTATGATACAGAACATGGTGCAACTAGAATAATTAGAGGTAGTGTGGACACTGTTCCATCAAACCAAAATCTGCAGCAGCATGACTATGATACAGAACATGGTGCAACTAGAATAATTAGAGGTAGTGTGGACACTGTTCCATCAAACCAAAATCTGCAGCAGCATTTACATTCAGCAGTTCCTGAAGGTTGGTTTAAAATGTACACCTTTAAAAGTTAAAATTTGATGGTGACAAAGACTGCTGCAGTTAAACATGTTACAATCCCTTATGTTAGGTGAGCCTTGTACATCAGCAACTAATGAAAATGAAGGCAGAGTGTAGTGGATGAGTCCCGCTCAACACCTTGTAAGCCTAGTATACCATATGCTGTTGCAGTGTTATTAATACTTTGTAACGATTTCTTTTACCGACTCATCAGAAACAAACAATTCAGCTGTACCTATAAATATGGATGAAATCAGCAGCAAAATGGGTGTTGCTGCTGCTGCTGGTGATGATAACTGGTGATGATAACATATTTATATTTATGAGGTGGCTTGAGGAACGTTACAGACAGTTTCCACGTTTAGTGGCAGGAACTCACACTCTACAACATGTCAGTAACTGCAGGAACTAAGTGCATCACAAATTCCAGCACAAATTGACATGACACTCATGTTTGTACGGCAGGAACAACCCCGCAGCTCTACACCAGTATCTCCATGCATTAAAATACTTTGAGTATGATGGCATACATTCTGAAGCCACATTCTCCACAATGACACCATTAGAATGAGGTGCCAGATGCAGGAGTTATTTACATTTACTTCGGGAAACATGTAAAGCACTGGCTGCACAGCAAGAAATGTACTATGATAGTGTTAGGGCTCAAACCACTGCAACAGAGAGTCAGCTAGAAATGGTCAAAATCCTACAGGGTATGCATGATGATTTCCAGCAGCACTTCAAACTGGCAGAGAGGAGGGATAAAGCCATGGTATCACTGATACGTGGTATGGCGGCACATGAAACATCACTTGCAGCCTCCATTCGTGCACTAGTTAGGAAATATAAGACTCAAGCTGGACTCAGTCTGAACAAGGAGCAGGGGACATTGTACTTTCTGTGCATGTTGGGAGAGGTCACATGATACTACCACTCACTCTCAAGACAGTAATATCAATACTTACAGTGAATAATCACAACACATTTCTCACAGGCCATGTCAACAGTCATCTACATCTCACATTCCAGGTCACGATCATGGTCATGCAGCCATGTCAGGTCACTGACAGCAGGACCACCTTCCACCAGTAGAACAGACCATGGGATAAACTTACCTTACAGTTTTCAGGGTAGTCTGTCCTGCTCCAAACCTACTGTGAATTATATTCATTGACAATGTGTTCTGATTATTTGGAATAATGTTTTGCCGGGGGGGGGGGTGCATATATATTCAGTTATTCCCTTTACAACTATTATTTATAGGTTCATAGGTTCATACTAGGCTATCTGTCCTAGGGCATTTATAAGCCTAGCCAGAGTATGTTTGGCTTTCGCCACCCATTTTAAATTAATTTTGCTATGCCCTTTTTCGAGGTTAGTATACTGTGCCTCTGTCTAACAGTGACACAGAAGTGATACCCGGGGTAAACCTACGATCTCCCATCCACTCATCAAGATTCCTCTTGAAAAGAGTCAATGAGGGACTCTGCCTAACCTGGACTGGGATTTTATTCCAGAGTGAAGGGAGCTTCTGGGTTATGAATCTGTCCCTCCAGCATGTCCTATTTATTTCAGTGCTGAGGTTCAAGTCTCGGCGTGTAGCTCGATGGGATTTGGATTTTTTGAGGTGCAGCATGTCCCTTAATTCCGGGTTGGACATGGCCTTATACGTCAGGCACAGGTCACCTCTGAGCAGGTGGTATGCCACTGAGTAGAGCTGGAGTTTCTTTAACCGGGCAGCATATGGCATCTGTTTGAGCCCTTTGATCCTCTTGGTGAGGTACTTTTGGGGTCTTTCCAGTTGCTGCAGGTGTTTGGTAAGGTACATCCCAAAAGGGGCATTGTACTCAATTATGGGCCTGATGAGGGATGAGTAAAGAGGCACTATGACCTCCCCTAATCTAGATGTGAATCCCTTCATGATTAGGTGGGCTATATAAAATGTTTTTCTAACCACTTTGGCCACGTGGTTGTCAAATGAGAGATTGCTATCAACTCGGGTCCCCAGGTCCCTAATTACTTCTTCTGTACTTAATGGATTACCACCTAGGTGGTAATTTGTGGGCACTTTGTTTTTGCCAAAGGGGATGACTATACACTTTTTGGCGTTTAGCTTGAGGCCATGGCTCTGGCACCAGTTGTCTGTTTCTACGAGGCCCTTTTGGAGGATGCTTGTGTTGGCTGGAGAGTCGATTATGGCGCCCAGTTTGCAGTCATTTGCGAACTTGGTCAGCCACAGTCCTTCCGTGTTGGCCTGTACCTCTGAGAAATATATACCAAATAAGAGAGGTCCCAGGACTGAGCCTTGTGGGACAGCACTTGTAACTGGTTTGGAGTCTGACATGGCTCCAGCAATTCTAACCATGTGGGTTCTGTCCTTGAGCCAGTTTGCAACCCATCTAGTGACATAGGGGTTTATATTTAAGCTGGTGAGCTTATCTATAATGCCCGAGTGGGGTATTGTATCGAAGGCTTTTGCGAGGTCCAGATAGGCTGTGTGGACCACCTTCCCTTCATCAATGGCCTTGGTGACTGTTTCAAAGAAGTCAACCAGGTTTAAGAGGCAGGATCTGCCCTTAACAAAGCCAAACTGTGTAGGATCCAGTGTCTGTAGGTCCCCAATATCTTTATTTATGAGGTCCATGATGATCCTTTCCATAGCTTTGCAGACCAAGCTAGTCAGGCTTATGGGGCGATAGTTTACTTTGAATTTTAATCATTTACAGAATTGCAAGTTCAGTTGGAATTGGCTTGTGTGAAGGTGGGGAGTCTGTGTACATCTATGAAATACATGAATGAACACTGGACAAAATAGCATTGATACATGAATTACCATTCCTTCGATTTGCTGTCAAATAAGATATCACAATAGTAATGAGGAAACATTTTCAGGTCCTATAGATCATAAAAAATGGCACATTAAAATAAGCATTCTGTAATGTAAATTTTAACTGCTGCCATTAAAACTGCATCATTACACAAATGTTGACCGCTTCTAAAGTCAGAATGTATTTTATATGACTCTCAAAAAAATCTGATGTGCAGTACAAAAGAATAAAATGGCCTATATTGCTGAAAATGTAATTTCTTCCAGTATTGCTTTCTATTGCATAGTGAATAAATAATTAAAGCAAAAGTTATTCACTACAGAAGGTACAACTGTTGGTTTCTTTATTGATTTGATGCATTGCAGCATCATTGAACAGGAATCAGTGAGCAGTAAGGCAAACAGGAAGAAATAGAAATCCATTTTAAGATGAAAGAGAATGTCTGATGAACAATGACAGCAGACCAATGCTCCACACAGCATTGCTCGCAGATATCACTGTAGACATCAATTATACTGTATGTCTTTTTTTAACAATAAAAAAGAAACACTGACCTGATTGCCTGGTTGATAGTTCTGGACTAAATACCACCTCTTAACCTGTGCAGCCACATGCTGTGCATAAGCCCTCCACTTGGGGTCCAATACTACTGCTGGTGACTGGTCATCATTAGTCAAAGTGGGACTAGAACTGGGATCTGGTTTACAAGAAGGTCTAACACAAACAAATGATTGGTGCCAAAGCCATGGTCTAAAACCAAATGGAAAAAATGCATTATTATTCCGTTTGACAAAATGGAATTCCCTACAAATTACAGTATTGACAACACACCCCTGAGTTCCAACCCAGTGCTATAAGACTCTGGAACACAAGTTGATAGCAATCTGAACCTTGAACACCAAGTTTCCAGAGTTGTAAGGAAAGACTTCTATGTAGCGCACTTCATATGCAAGGGCACAGCATCCAGATCAAAGGATGTTATAACCCCACTGTACTATACCCAGCGCACCTCATATGCAAGGGCACAGCATCCAGGCCAAAGGATGTTATAACCGCACTGTACTATACACAGAGCACCTCATATGCAAGGGCACAGCATCCAGACCAAAGGAAGTTATAACACCACTGTACTATACCCAGCGCACCTCATCTGCAAGGGCACAGCAGCCAGATCAAAGGATGTTATAACACCACTGTACTATACCCAGCGCACCTCATATGCAAGGGCACAGCATCCAGATCAAAGGATGTTATAACACCACTGTACTATACCCAGCACACCTCATATGCAAGGGCACAGCATCCAAATCAAAGGATGTTATAACCCCACTTTACTATACCCAGCGCACCTCATATGCAAAGGCACAGCATCCTGATCAAAGGATGTTATAACCCCACTGTACTATACCCAGCGCACCTCATATGCAAGGGCACAGCATCCAGATCAAAGGATGTTATAACACCACTGTACTATACGCAGCGCACCTCATATGCAAGGGCACAGCATCCAGATCAAAGGATGTTATAACACCACTGTAGTATACCCAGCGCACCTCACATGCAAGGGCACAGCATCCAGATCAAAGGATGTTATAACACCACTGTACTATACCCAGTGCACCTCATATGGAAGGGCACAGCATCCAGATCAAAGGATGTTATAACACCACTGTACTGGATCTGGGTTACAAGAAGGTCTAACACAAACAAATGATTGGTGCCAAAGCCATGGTCTAAAACTAAATGGAAAAAATGCATTATTATTCCGTTTGACAAAATGGAATTCCCTACAAATTACAGCATTGACAACACCCCCCTGAGTTCCAACCCAGTGCTATAAGACTCTGGAACACAAGTTGATAGCAATCTGAACTTTGAACACCAAGTTTCCAGAGTTGTAAGGAAAGACTTCTATGTAGCGCACTTCATATGCAAGGGCACAGCATCCAAATCAAAGGATGTTATAACCCCACTGTACTATACCCAGTGCACCTCATATGCAAGGGCACAGCATCCAGGCCAAAGGATGTTATAACCCCACTGTACTATACTCAGAGCACCTCATATGCAAGGGCACAGCATCCAGATCAAAGGATGTTATAACACCACTGTACTATACCCAGCGCACCTCATATGCAAGGGCACAGCAGCCAGATCAAAGGATGTTATAACACCACTGTACTATACCCAGCGCACCTCATATGCAAAGGCACAGCATCCAGATCAAAGGATGTTATAACCCCACTGTACTATACCCAGCGCACTTCATATGCAAGGGCACAACATCCAGATCAATGGATGTTATAACACCACTATACTATACCCAGCGCACCTCATATGCAAGGGCACAGCATCCAGATCAAAGGATGTTATAACACCACTGTACTATACCCAGCACATCTCATATGCAAGGGCACAGTATCCAGATCAAAGGATGTTATAACACCACTGTACTATACCCAGCGCACCACATATGCAAGGGCACAGCATCCAGATCAAAGAATGTTATAACACCACTGTACTATACCCAGCGCATCTCATATGCAAGGGCACAGCATCCAGATCAAAGGATGTTATAACACCACTGTACTATACCCAGTGCACCTCATATGCAAGGGCACAGCATCCAGATCAAAGGATGTTATAACACCACTGTACTATACCCAGCGCATCTCATATGCAAGGGCACAGCATCCAGGTCAAAGGATGTCATAACACCACTGTACTATACCCAGCGCATCTCATATGCAAGGGAACAGCATCCAGATCAAAGAATGTTATAACACCACTGTACTATACCCAGCGCACCTCATATGCAAGGGAACAGCATCCAGATCAAAGAATGTTATAACACCACTGTACTATACCCAGCACACCTCATATGCAAGGGCACAGCATCCAGATCAAAGGATGTCATAACACCACTGTACTATACCCAGCGCATCTCATATGCAAGGGAACAGCATCCAGATTAAAGAATGTTATAACACCACTGTATTATACCCAGCGCACCTCATATGCAAGGGAACAGCATCCAGATCAAAGAATGTTATAACACCACTGTACTATACCCAGCGCACCTCATATGCAAGGGCACAGCATCCAGATCAAAGGATGTTATAGCACCACTGTACTATACCCAGCGCACCTCATATGCAAGGGCACAGCATCCAGGTCAAAGGATGTTATAACCCCACTGTACTATACCCAGCGCACCTCATATGCAAGGGCACAGCATCCAGATCAAACGATGTTATAACACCACTGTACTATACCCAGCGCACCTCATATGCAAGGGCACAGCATCCAGATCAAAGGATGTTATAACACCACTGTACTATACCCAGCGCACCTCACATGCAAGGGCACAGCATCCAGATCAAAGGATGTTATAACACCACTGTACTATACCCAGTGCACCTCCTATGCAAGGGCACAGCATCCAGATCAAAGGATGTCATAACACCACTGTACTATACCCAGCGCACCTCATATGCAAGGGCACAGCATCCAGATCAAAGGATGTTATAACACCACTGTACTATACCCAGCGCACCTCATATGCAAGGGCACAGCATCCAGATCAATGGATGTTATAACCCCACTGTACTACACCCTCATCAGACCACTAATAGAGTATAATGCATTATTTTGCATATACCTCACTTGACACATGCAGCACCTGGACAAACCTCAGAAGTTTTGCACTAAGAAAATACAGGGACTCCAAAAGATGACCTATGTGGATAGGCTGAAATGCTTCTCACTTTGCTCTGTATCTCACACGCTGCTGAGAGGTGACTTGTGCCTGGCTTATAGGGCAATCTCCATCCTGCCATAATGGAAATGCTGCAGTTCCACAAGTCACACTGTACTATACCCAGCGCACCTCATATGCAAGGGCACAGCAGCCAGATCAAAGGATGTTATAAAACCACTGTACTATACCCAGCGCACCTCATATGCAAGGGAACAGCATCCAGATCAAAGAATGTTATAACACCACTGTACTATACCCAGCGCACCTCATATGCAAGGGCACAGCATCCAGATCAAAGGATGTTATAACACCACTGTACTATACCCAACACACCTCATATGCAAGGGCACAGCATCCAGATCAAAGGATGTTATAACACCACTGTACTATACCCAGCGCACCTCATATGCAAGGGCACAGCATCCAGGTCAAAGGATGTTATAACCCCACTGTAATATACCCAGCGCACCTCATATGCAAGGGCACAGCATCCAGATCAAAGGATGTTATAACACCACTGTACTATACCCAGCGCACCTCACATGCAAGGGCACAGCATCCAGATCAAAGGATGTTATAACACCACTGTACTATACCCAGCGCACCTCATATGCAAGGGCACAGCATCCAGATCAAAGGATGTCATAACCCCACTGTACTACACCCTCATCAGACCACTAATAGAGTATAATGCATTATTTTGCATATACCTCACTTGACACATGCAGCACCTGGACAAACCTCAGAAGTTTTGCCCTAAGAAAATACAGGGACTCCAAAAGATGACCTATGTGGATAGGCTGAAAGGCTTCTCACTTTGCTCTGTTTCTCACACGCTGCTGAGAGGTGACTTGTGCCTGGCTTATAGGGCAATCTCCATCCTGCCATAATGGAAATGCTGCAGTTCCACAAGTCAAACTGTACTATACCCATGCGCACCTCATATGCAAGGGCACAGCATCCAGGTCAAAGGATGCTATAACCCCACTGTACTATACCCAGCGCACCTCATATGCAAGGGCATAGCATCCAGATCAAACGATGTTATAACACCACTGTACTATACCCAGCGCACCTCATATGCAAGGGCACAGCATCCAGATCAAAGGATGTTATAACACCACTGTACTATACCCAGCGCACCTCCTATACAAGGGCACAGCATCCAGATCAAAGGATGTTATAACACCACTTTACTATACCCAGCGCACCTCATATGCAAGGGCACAGCATCCAGATCAAAGGATATTATAACACCACTGTACTATACCCAGCGCACCTCATATGCAAGGGCACAGCATCCAGATCAAAGGATGTTATAACACCACTGTACTATACCCAGCGCACCTCATATGGAAGGGCACAGCATCCAGATCAAAGGATGTTATAACCCCACTGTACTATACCCAGCGCACCTCATATGCAAAGGCACAGCATCCAGATCAAAGGATGTTATAACCCCACTGTACTACACCCTCATCAGACCACTAATAGAGTATAATGCATTATTTTGCATATACCTCACTTGACACACGCAGCACCTGGACAAACCTCAGAAGTTTTGCACTAAGAAAATATAGGGACTCCAAAAGATGACCTATGTGGATAGGCTGAAAGGCTTCTCACTTTGCTCTGTATCTCACACGCTGCTGAGAGGTGACTTGTGCCTGGCTTATAGGGCAATCTCCATCCTGCCATAATGGAAATGCTGCAATTCCACAAGTCAAACGGCACAAGAGTCACTCATTTCAGGGATCTCAGCCTAGTTTGTGACATTAACAGAACATGCTGGAGGGACAGATATGTCTCACAGAGACTGCCACTTCTCTGGAATAGATTTCCAATTTATGTAAAACAGAGCGCCTCACTGATCCTATTCAAACGTTCATTAATTCATTCCACAAACTACCCAGAAAGAACAAATGGGGAAACTTGGGATTAACATGGCTAGGCTTGTTAAGGCTCTAGGCCCATTAGCTAGTAACCTCCTACAAACCTATGAACCTATGACAGAAAGGTTCACTTCACCATAAGACTGGCACATGATCACATGATCATGCAGCAAACACACAGTAACTGGGTCATATTGAAAAGCACCCCAGACTCATCCAGGTACCTGAAATAACTCTTCAGGTGGCCAAACACCCTCTCAATGACAATATGGATTTAGGACAGGGATGAGTTATATGTGTCCTCAGCATCTCCAGAAAGATTTGTCACTGGAGTGATGAGCCATGGCTCCAGTGGATATCTGGCATTCCCTTTAATTAAAAAAAAAAAAAAAAACAGAGAAAGAGATAGATAGGTGAGCTGAAGCTAAACAGTAATATAAACAATATGCAGCAATAAAGTTTAACATCTATAATTACATAATAAAATGATAAAAAAAATCAAATTACCAATAAGATGACCACTGGGCATCCTACCATGCAGGAAGAGACAGTAGAGTCAGCTAGTATACCAGATATGGGAATCATGTGCACTGCCAGGATGCTGGGCAGAGAAATTGGTGATGCTCCCCCATGCATCATGTATAACCTTGCAGTTGATGGAATAGTAGTCCTTACTGTGGACCAAAAGAGGCCCTAATTGCAACATGGGTACAATCTATTGCACCAAGTAACTCAGGGAAATGAGCCAGCTTATAAAAGCACACAAAGTCCTAGCTTGGTGCTGTGGTGACACTGGGAAATAGATGTCCTGATCCACATGTTCCAAGATTACATCCCAAAACTCTTTTAGTATCCATGAGGCAGAAGCCTGTGAGATCGCATACACATCCCCAGTCTTTCTCTGGAAGGTCTATGTAGCAAGTATAGTGAGGGCTATACATAATTTGGGGTCCATAGCAATTGGTAGATCACACATTCCTCCACTGCCCCCATAAGGGTCAAACTTGCCTACTAAGACCCTTATAATGTCTCTGTCCACTCTAAGCCTATCAAAGATTTCTTAATTATTAAAGTTAATGAGTAATCCTTTGCTTATATTTTCACCTTCTTGGCATGCGAGTGCAGTGGGTACCAGCAGCTTCGGCCTAGACAAGACAAGCAACTCTGACAAAAGAATAGCAAAGCTTGCTAGAAGAGTATTTTCACCACCTTCAACTCTTATATATTTGGTGATGCTTCTCTTTTTATAGCACATCTACAACCAGAGCAGAAAAGCAGGAAACACTGACTATGAATTACAAATGGTGTATAGTACTCTTCATTAGCATATGCAGATTTACATCACTCCTCACTTCGGTCACAGTATCTGCCCATTTGCTTAATTACATTTGAGGTCACTGCACATTGGCATAAATGGGCTCTATGAACCACAGCTCGGCTGCTATTGTTTGCACACACCCTCATATCCTTAATGCATTTCTGTAACTGACTATGAATATCAGACATTTAGATACTGACACATTAATTCAAGCTATGGCTTTCCATGACATCTCATATTAAGTAGTGAACTATAATTAAAGCCATGTTAGCAAAATCTAGACTGGTTTGTTATTAGATCATTGTCTGTGGTAACTCCTCCATTTATAAATCTTGCTACCCTTCCCACACAACTGTGAGGCCTATAGCTGTGCATCATGAAACCTGGCATGAAGATATCTGAAACATGGTTGTAAAAATATTATTCTTCCTCTCAGGAACTTTGTGTTGGTGTCTTTACAGAAGGTTCGGTAAGGGTAAAGGACAGAGATATCTCGTGTTATGATATCACATTTCTCTGATATATAGTACGCTACCAGTTTCTTCATGGCTCTTATTCCTTTTTTTTTTTAAAATAAAATAAGACAGATTACTAAAGCAAGAGAACACTATTTAAAACACTGACTGTTTCAGCTTTAGTGAAAATTGGTAAGATTTAGACAATTTTCAATTCAACTTCTTATCACTGAAAATGCTTTAACAAATCCTATAATTCCTCTATTAACTTTTGGAGGTTTGGATTTTTAATATACAATACAGTGCAACAGCTCACCAAAATGAATTAGTGAAAAATGAAAGAAAACTGGAAGACTGCTCCATCATTCAAAAGAAGCTGGCTGCATTGTGCTGACACTTGGATTTAACAGGCTTATTTTAAGAAGTTGATGAAAAAGCAGTCGTTCTGTAGCAAGCCATTGCCTTGGCATATATACTTATCAAGTTTTAGGTAGAACTCTAACATGAAATTCAAGAGTTAGATGCACTGAGTGCTGTCAAATGTTAAAGCTGAGAAGTACAGAGACTGTATAAATCTGATAGCAAAGGACTGATTATATTACCCAGAAGATAGACAGCCAGGAAATTCTATTTTTCTTTCACACAGGGATTGAGACACATCTTAAAATATGATAGATCTGTATTGACTTTTGTTTTTTTCTTTTTTTACCTAATTTGGCGACTATCTAAAGCATTTATTTTTTTTTTACTTTAACATACGTTTACAACAGCTGTACAAGTTGTTTTTGTATTGCATTGACCATTTTTCAATGCAACGTGATTATTTACTCTTCAAAATGTTCTCTCTAAGATAGAAATTCAGTTTGTGACTGAATAATAATAACAGTAACACAGCACGATTTTTTACCACTTGGTGTAAAATATTGTAAAGGGATGAAATTAATTATACTACATGTATGTACTAAACACAATAAATAATAGCTTGCTTGCTACATTGATGTTTTAAGGACATCACATGCAAGTATTACTTTTTTCTTAAATGGATGGGAGGTTGCACATTTTGTAAACGACAGACTACAGTATGCAAAATTAACATTCAGTTCCATCACAGATGTGGCAGTATACTATGCTCAGAGACAATGAAGGCTTAATGTAAGCTAAATAGCAATTATGATTTTGATAGCACTTTTATAACATAGGAGATGCTTAAGGTCTAACAAATCTGATATTTAACATGATGTGGACATTGTGGTTATCTCATTACATTTTTGAATGCAAATTATTTGAAGCTCAGCTGGTCCTGTAAATGTCCAATAATTTTACAAACAAGCTAATAATAGCGGCAGGGTGCTGTCGGGGTAGATTTGTCAATATAATGTGTCGAGCATGCTTCAGGCCAAAGGCATGAGTGGCACAATTACCAGTTACTGCTCGATTTGAACTGTAAATGCACATCTCATTGGGCTGCTGAGAAGGCAACACACGATTACAAACATCACAAGCTTTCACCAATAACACAATATGGTATCCTAGTCTGCAGTTTAGTTATCTGAATTTCTGTGACATTGCAGCTATATTTCCCTTCCAGTACCAGGCAGGCTCCGCAGTTCTCAAATGAATTTAAGGAAATATACTTAGATGATTGATTCTTTGTATGTTTTTATCATTATCGTTCAGGGGACCACCACCAAAGAAATGCTGACCACAGTGACTGCTGAGTTAATGTACACTATTTCTCATTTAAGGTGAGTAAAAGACGCCTGTTGGGAAGCCAAAGTAAATATATCTGTCAGCTGATTGATTGTTACCTAGGGGTTATGCTATTTTGCAGTCTGTAGATATGAACACAATATACAGCCAGAACTACAGCATAGCATGAGGAGGTGATAAATGGGTTGTCAGGAAGTGCATCAAGCAAGAAAACCAAAGAAAAGAACTGGAAGGACATTCATTTTATATGTGCTGCTTCTTGATAGAGGCCTGGAGCATATTGCATTAAAAGTCTGTAGAACTCATTCACTCTCTTCAAGAGGTGATGCAATGCAATCATTCAGATATCTGCTTGAACAAATATAGCAAAGAATGTACACTAAAATAATTTACAATAAAACAAAATGACATGATTTTTTTCAATACATCAATGTGGTGCTTTTCTTTAGCTATAATTTTTTTTTGAGGGACAAAACTTAATTCAGATACTCATTGTGTGCTTAAGCAGGGGGAAAGTTATTAAACAGGATTCAGCATGTAGCTGGACTTCAGTCTGAAAACTAAGAACAGCATGTGAAGGTATTTGCTGAGATGCATTTTGCCTTTAGTTACATTGTATCATTAGTATTATTTGTGGAGGATCAGCTGAATCCCGGAACATAGTATCCATTAAATTAGTTATAAACCAGCTGTTTTACATTAACTAATAAATGTCTTTGCTGGCTAATACTTTACAGAGTCCCAGGTTTAGTGGTTTAGCAATATTATGCAGTCCTAAATGATGCAAAGCATCAACTTGGTGATCCTCTTGTCTTAAATATTTACAATGTTTGCCATTCTGAAGTCCATTTTTTTTTTAGTTTTTATATAATATACAGTTTTATGTAGATGGTATTCTGCATTGCAAATCACATGGATTCTAAATAACTAGATTGTTTAAGGTTGCTATAATGTCCAAATTACAACTTTTCAAACTATATTATTTACCTGTTTATAAACCAACTAAGCCCATTAGGGTGTGGAACTGATGACACCAGAGACTGAAATCGTGCAGGTAGTATTCATCACAGTTCTACCAAAAACACTTGAGTCTCAAGCAAGTGAAGACTAGTGTCTAGAAGCCAGTGACTCGATCGTCATGTAGCTTGTGTAGGCCGCCACTTGGGCTGAAACTTGTATATGAGTTCAAGTAAGCAGCTTAACCAAACACATTATATGAGTTTGTGCAACGGAAGTGTTGTAGCTATGGACAGGGAGTGGGAGGTTGTGGCACGTGGATTAGGGCAGCTGTGGGGAAAATAGTTTTAATTTAAGGTAGTGACAGTGGAATTCTAGGTTTAGGGAGCAGAAGGGATTTATAGGGTTGGGGAGTGAAAAAGGAGCCTTGGGGTTAGGTAGTGGCAAGAGATTTTTAGTGTCAGAGTTAGAGTTCTAGTAGGGCTACAGTGTTTTATAGGTTGGGATGTTGGGAGGGCTAAGTAGTTATAGGAGATCAAGTTATAGGGAGTTTGAGCAATTAACTTTTTGAACAAGTGTGTCATGAGCAAGTAGAATGCAAGCACTAGTAGTAGGTCCAGTGATCACAGTTGGACTTTATCACATGAAACAGAGTGGAAGGGAAGCAGCAATAGCAGATAGAATGATGGGTTTTATCCTTAAGGAATAGACTACAGAAGAAGAGAAGCAATACTCTGCCCAGACCTGGTCAGGCCAACTATATCATTGTGTGAACATCTGGTGTCTAAATTAAGAGACTGACATTAGGCTACTGGAAGGAATCCAAAGTAAAGACATCAGAAGGATGTTTGAAACAGATTCAACCATGGAGTGGATAAGACCAATCTAACACTAAACAGGATAGGTTAATTTAAACTGTAAAGGAGAAACTGGCTAGGTTTAAAATGGTCTGCAAGGACAGCTAGCCTAGTAGTTACCTATGAACTTATGAACCTATGGAAAGGAATACAATGACATACTGGAGAAGCTATGTCTCTGGACACTAGAGCTCAGTAAGGATGTTTGCATAATATAGTTATGCATGTTATATCAGGGAGACAGGGCGATATAAATGGTTAGTCCTGAGCTAGAAGGGCAGAGCGGGATGATAAATGATAAGGTTTGATTCCCTCAGCCGCCATTGTCTAACTGTGTGACTCTGAGCAAGTCACGTAACCAGACCCTGCTCCTGGTCCGAGTCTGAAAATGGTCCTTGGAGATTATTGTTCTACCCTGGAAAACAAAAACACATAAAATAAAATAAATAAAAGAACGCATCAGATTATAGTGAAGAAATGTTCCTACAAGACTGAACAAAATATTTCTCTACAGAGAAGGTAGAGGAGCAATGGAACTGACTACTAGAACAGGTTGTCAAGTGTTAATCACCAGACTCATTCAAGGTGAACAGGACAGGTAGCACTGAAGGTTCAAGCCTGATAAAATACTAAAAGCCTTTACAATGATGACTCAATAGCCTAGGTACCTACTTCTGTCATCAAGCAGATGTAAAATAATCTAATATGCATGCTGTTTTTTATAAATCCCTTAACCTTACATTCACTTCTGTACGGTCTATTCCTATTTCTATGCCCTATAAATTATCTCTTGGAAAGGCGGCGTCCTCTTGGCTATTGTTATTATTACTAGTTCATCCTTGTCCAATGACTCGTTACAGCTGGCTTCCTGGTACTTTTAATCTCTAACGTTTAGCTTTCAATACCCTGCTGTACCAGCCCACTTTGAAATGAATTTGTGGTGACAATACTTCATTCTGATGTAAACATTATTTATTTATTAATTACCAGTTGTTTACCAGGAAGGTCTGACTGGGTGCTGACAGGCTCCCTTTCGGTGGAGGCTACGAGAGAAAATCTCCAAAGATGACAAGGCTTACAAGATGTTATGCAATATAATACAAGCCAAAACAGTAAATGTTAAAAATGCACAAAGTTGAAAAACACGAGCCAAACAGTAAATGCTAGATACAAAAAAAAAAAACAAAAAGCAGAAGAGATAGACCCTGGGGATTATTGTATTCCACAAAGTGCCAATTCAGTTTGGATGTTTTCCTCACAGACACAAAGTACAGGGTTTGATTCTCATGTTTTAAGGAAATTGGCAAGGCTTAAAATTGCAAAGAAGGGTAGCTGGCTTAGTACTTGCCTTTAAACCTAGAAGCTATTGGGTCTATAGCTGAAAGACCTGAAGCTTAGAATATGCAGGAAGACCAAAACGGCAAGTTCAGCAAACAGCACTTGGGAGAAGTTGAGATGAAATATTGCTAAGATAGTGGAAGGCGCTTTCCACCTTTTTCCTTCTTTTACATTTTTTTTTTTAATTTTCTGTGCTAATTTTAACATCATCTTGCTTTCCACAGTAACTGGAATGTTAACCCATTCTACACGGTTTGTCTCTATAACAATAACAACATTCTCAACTGTTTTAAAGCCTTGGCCTGTTATGCTCTTTCAGGCAACAAGTGTTTTATTAGATAGATAAAATACAAGTGTTGCATCTGCAGATATTCTGAGACAGTATCCACCTAGCAAACACCTCAGTCTACCCTGTAAAATAATCTATAGATTTTAGCAAGATAGCATCACTTATAGCTTATTATGTCATTTTGCAATTAGTCTATTCTGTTTTTTTTTTGTAGTAGTAAACAGTAACATTTGCTTTAGCAATAATTAGAATGTTATAGAAATTGCTAGAAGTCAATACATTGGGCATTCATTCTGGCTTTGGAAACATTTGCAACTTTGAGTTGTAGATTGTTCTCATACTGGTAGTGAATATATATGTAAACTTGCCAAGCTTCTCTGTCATCAAATGGCCAAATATATTCACTTGTTCCACTGCATTTTCTAAAGGCAAACTTTGAAAATGCATATTATTTTATTTTTGTAAACACTAGCCACCAACAGGATTTCTTTTATTTTGCCCTTGTGAGCTTACAGAGTTGGTAGGCAACTACTTTCCCATGGGTTTCTTAGCTTTGTTAAGTTAGACTACTTCAATGTTGCAACATCTGTTCTTATGACTGTTTGTGTATCTCTCTCTACATTAGGGGTTTTAATTTTCTTTCTAAATGCAAAAGGTTGGTAAACACTGGTTTGGGAAGCTGAAAGCTGATACTGTATGTTTACAAGAATGTAAAATTACTTTGAAGCACAGTAAAAATATTGAAAAAGGTATTTGTATGTGGAGCTTAAATAAAAAATATGCCAAAGCAGGGGTTGGCATATGTTTGAAAGCATCCTTGTGCTGGATGCGTCTTAATAACCTAGGGGATGGTGAGAGGTGAGCAGTAGAGGGTAATTATGAGTTCTCAATGGAAAAGTCACCAAAAAGAAAGCATCAGATGGAAAATCCCCAAAGCAATAGCCATGAACTTGTAGGCAAAATAATAAAAAAAAACATTTTTTGCAAGGGTAGCCTCCAGTGCCCCCCCCCGCACACACACACACACACACACACACACACACACACACACACACACACACACACACACACACACACACACACACACACACACACACACACACACACACACACACACACACACACACACACACACAAGGGGGACTTTGTTTTTCATGTCCTCCTTATATACATATGTATTTGTATGTCTATATGAATTCTATAGTAGAAAACTAGTGGGGAAAAGATAAATGACCCAGTAAGGGTGAAGCATTGTCTTGTATTATCTATGAAACACTACCAGTGCACAATACTTTATCCATGCATACCATGTAAACAGAAAATGTGACCTACTTGCTAGTGCATTCAACATGTGCAGTTACATCATGCCACACAGCCATATGCTGCATTACACATGGTTCACAGTCATGCATCCATGCACATTGCTCTATCATATTGCTCTTCAAGTGAACATACTGAGTGACCATGGCTACATCAGCAAGAGACAACTGCAGGGCTCTCTCATGGAATGGAAAGGACATCAATAATTTCCTATTTTTCATGCAGAGAGACTTCATGGCATGCCTGTCTGGACATTATGATACCCATATTTATTTATTTACTTGTATTTGTTTACCGGGATAGTACACCTGGGCCAGAAGTGTCCATTTTCAGTGGAGTGCCAGGGAGAAAAGCTCCACATATAAGACATTTTACATACAATACAGAATTTACATTAATAAAGACATTTGATAGATATTATTGGCAGCTTATACAATTGGTGAAAAAAAAAACAGTACATAAATAATCATTCTCAAATCAAAGATATTATACAAGCAACACAGAGTATATGCATGAGAACATTCCATATGAGTAGTTTTCAGCTAACAAAATTTATATAGGACACTTCATGCAGTGGGTGCAGAGCAGATATAGGATTTAATCAGAAACTAGGTATTTGGACTTTTCACACATTTAGGAGGTGTAATAGTGGGTCTATATTATGTGATCGAAGCTTCAGTTAGTCAAGTAACTAAAGCTCGATCACTAAATGTCGAAAACACAACACTGCAAACGACTAACTGAAGCTTCGATCACGTAATATAGATGCATAATAGCTGAGTGACAGGTTATATGAGTCCTGTTGCAGGAATCAGCAAAGTTGGTGGATATTGTTGCAGATATAAGTGGTGGTATGATGTTAAGCTAGGCTACAAGAGCACCTGAATGTCTTGCCTGGTTCAATGGTAGGTCTATAAGGGTTAGGAAGAGAAGGAAGTAGACAGAAGGGATCAATGGTAGGACAATGAGGGTTAGTAGAAGAGGGAAGTGGACAGGATGGAGAGGCTGAGTAAGCAGAAAGACAGGTGGATGTGAAAGGAGGATGCAAGAGTAGTAGGGTGGGGCTGAGAATAGTTGTGATGGTTGAAGTTAGGTTATATGAGATGTGGTGTTAGCACATGTGCACAGCCAAGATGAGGAGTGGTGTTGTTTCAGAGATGCCTTGAAGAGGGTTACTGAGCAGGTGGATTTAAGTGTTGGGGGGGGGGGGTTCCAAAGTTTTGCGATGGTAAAGGAGTAAAGCATCTGGCCAGCCAAAAGTTTGGGTTTTTCTACATTTACAAGCAGTTGGTTGTTGGATCGGAGTGGTCTGTTAGGATGGTATAAAGTAAGTATAGAAGATAGAGCAGGGCACATGGATGGATTATGAATGAGTTTATGATCTTTAGTTAGTTGGATAAAGGTGAGATAGTTGGGGAGTTCAAGCCATTTTAGGCTGTGCAATGATGAGCAGTGGTGGGATGAGTAGGAGGCGTTAGTTACAAACTTAGCAATTTTGTTGTAGCATGAGTCTAGTTCGGACTTTAGAGAGGACTGAATACTGGTGAGGAGGGGGCACTGTGTAACAGAGAGGGCAACAAAAAAGAAGAGGCAAAGGAAAGTAGGGCTGATGATCTGAGTAGATGTTTGTGTTGGTAGAGAGTGCCAAGATTTTGATCTGTCTTTTTGACATTGGACTGGATGTGCAGGTCAGATGTGAGGTTTTTGTCTATGATGACACCTAGGAGTTTTCTGCTAGGTAAAATGTCTGTGATACCATTTAGTGATTTATTGGTGAAGTTCTGTTTTTGTAGGGGTGTAGACATTTTGGAGGCAAAGATTACTAGTTTGGTTTTGTTGGGGTTCAGGGCAAGATGATTATTAGACATCCAAATTTCAGTGGAGGTGAGGGCATTTTGGGTAAGTTAGTGTAGTTCTGAGGAGTTGTTTGCATTGCAGATGGTAGTGGAGTCATCTGTGTACTGGATGACTGAGCCTTGAGAGAGTGTGGTGTGGAAATTGTTGATAAATACGCTAAACAGAAGTAGGCCTAAAATGAAGCCTTGAGGAACACCAGTGGTGGTGTTTAGGAAAGGGGAGTAAGAGTTTTGCTGTTTAGTTGATTGTTGCCTGTTAGTGAGGTAATTAGTGAACCAGTTTAGATTTTGAAGTGAAGTACCTATGTTGGAGAGTTTTGTTAGCTGGAGAGCATGCTATATAGTATCAAAAGCTTTGGAATGATCAAGAAATAATGAAGATATGATTTTACCAGCATCACGGGTTTGGTTGACAGTGTCCATGAAGGATATGAGGGCAGTGGTGGTACTATGTCCTGGCCTAAATCCATGTTGGGTGGGGGAGAGGATGTGCTTGTGAGTCAGATGGTGAAGCAGTTGAGAGTAAATAAATTTTTCCAGAATCTTAGAGATGGGTGTATAGCAATGGGGCGGAAGTTAGTGATATCTATATCAGAGCCCCCCTTGTGTAGAGGGAGGATATGAGCTTTTTTTCCAGATGATGGACGTATGGAATTCTTGTACAGATCTGTTGAGAAGTATGCTGATAGGGTGAGCGATTGGGTTGGCTGAGATTTGCAGGTATTTGGTGGGTATATTGTCAATGGCATTTGTGCATGGTTTGAGTTTTAGAAGCAATTTTTTAATAGTCAAGGTGGGTATAGGTGACAGAGTAAATCCGGGAATTGGGGGTGTACTGGTGTTAGCTGTGGAGAGGTTTGTGGTGGACAAGTTGGTCTTGGGAAAGGTAGCATTTAGATTGGCTATAGTAACTATGAAATAGGAGTTGAAGGTTGCAGAAATTTCAATGGGTGTTTTATCTGGGACTGGGCAAGGATTATTACTAGAGCCTGTGTTTAATAAAGAATTGAGAGAGCTCCAGAATTTCTTTGGGTTTTGCTTGTGTTGATTTTGTAATGTAAATAAGTGTTCTTTTTTGTTTTGTAGTACTAGACCCTTAACCTGGTTTCTGAGTTATTTGTATTGGTTGAGGTCAGATGGGTTTTTGTTTTTTTGCCCGATTTTCCATGATTTGTCCCTGCATTTTATGAGATCCTTAGTGGAGCTTGTTAGCCAACTGGCATGGTTGGTATTTACTCTCTTTTGTCTAAGGGGAACAAGAATGTTTAGTATGCTGAGAAAGGTTGAATTGAAGAACTCAACTGCCTCATCAAGGGGAAGTGATTTTAGTGCATCCCAGTTGATGCTAAGCAACCATTGGTTAAAACTAGATGGACAGAACTGGGATTCATCTCTGGTAACCCTGTACTGATGTTTATTAATTGTTGTGGTACATTCACATTGTATAAAGGCCAGTAAGTGGTCACTTATACTATTGGAGAGTATACCAGTGGATGTGATCTTATTTGGGTCGGACACTAAAATCCAGTCTAGGACTGAGCCATTAGTATTAATTTTATTAGGCCTGGTTATTTTGTTAACTAGGTGGGTAAACTTATATAGACTGATATTCCAGTCAGAGTGGTGTGGGGATATGTCTAGTTAGTTGACATTTATGTCTCCCAGTATGATAGTCTCATTTTTTATGTTAGAAGATGCCTGGGCAAGGATTTCCTCAAGATTTGGGATGTTATTGCCTGGGGGAATGTAAATGACTAGCACACAGAGGCTTTTGCAATTATTCATTTTAAGGAAGGAAACTAGAAGTTTGGGTGTGGAGAACTGTGGGATGGGTTTTGTATATGGGACAATAAAGAAGGACATGGGGTATATTAGAGAGATGCCTTCACCTTTTTTTTCAGGGTCTGTCGGCCATAAGACAGGCAAAATCTGGGGGAAGGATTTCTGTGCCCTTAATATAGGGTTTTAGCCATGTCCATGTTTCAGTTAGGGCAATAATATTGGGTTTGTTGTGGGCTATCCACGCGTGGAAGCCAGGTATTTAATTTCTGATGCCTTGTAGGTTAATTGTAGTAAAGTTTATTGATTTATCAGAGTTAGGGGGTTGCAGAGGAGAGGAGATGGGACCCGGGTTGGGATTTATGTCTCCCCATAGCGACTGTGTTTTTTACAAGATATGGGAGAGTAATGTATTCTAGTTTATGTTTTACTTTGATTGGATAATTTAGAGAGAAAATATTATTGTGGTGATGGTGGGGGAAGAGTTTTACTCTGGTACATAATAATATGCTTGTGTTGTAAAGGCTGGCTGAAATTTGTGAGACGAAAGTCATGTGTTCAGACTGTATGGGGGAGAGGATAATGAGCAGTGGGAGGAAGAGGTAGAAGAATGATGCAGCACGATATGAAGATGATGAAGATGGTGGACAACCGGCACAAATTAGGATCGATGTTGAATAATGCCATGACATTAACCACTCTAAGGCTTAGTGCTAACATGTTTATGATGACATGAGGTGGTGTCTAACTCCTGCTCTGAAATTAAGGGGTAGACATTCAGGAGAGTGAGCCAGAGATTTATTGCAAGCATAATTTTTGGGGTATTATTGTCATCTTTTAGTATGTGCAGTGTTATCCATGTGTGCTAAAGAGTACCTGCTTTGATTTGCAGCTGTAAATGAGTGTTGGATGAACATAATTTGATGCCACAGAAGGAAGGAGCACCGTTTCAGGCAGTGGGGAGTATACACGTTCTGTACCAGTTCATTGTAGGACTAAAATTGTGTTTTCCACCTATGTGTGTGATAATGTTTTCCCTCTGTGTTATTCTTGTGTGGCACTTACACTAATGAAGCTAGATAGCAGATCCAGTTTTGGAAGAGAAAGAGGATAAATTGCAGTCAGCTAGGTCTCCATGTTCCACTATTCTGACACTTGATGACCATTGGCCCCAGGTCTGCTTTTCATGAGGTGGGGGTAAAGATCCTTCTGTTTAGGTGACCTGATGAATTTTTTTTGCCTCTATATGCCTTTAAAGAAGGTGCTGAAGAGTCTGTCTTGAAGATGAACTTAAGGAGTTCCAAGTAATCTTCTGGATTCAGCTGCAGAGGCTGGTCATTGTTGAACTGTTTTTGCAAATGGATGTTTGTCTCATCAAAATGTAAGTCTTGACTGGTTTAGTCGCATTATCAGCAGACCTCAACCAATGGGTCTTTGAGGAGCAACCTGTTTATAAAATCCAGCACCATAGGTTTGTGATGTCTGTTTGTTTGCTGTCATCTGTGCTAGCATGGCATCTCAATATACCAAGAACCCCCCTATCCTTTATAGAGTGTGCTCCTTCCCTTATGAGTCATTATTGATTTCCCATTCGTTGTCAAACTCACATCATCATCAAGTGCCCATGTACGTTTCCATCCTCTCTCTTCTCCATGTTTTGTGTGTATGCTGCCCCTGTCTCTGTTTGTTTGTCTTCTGTCTTTTACTGTCTGCCTTTGATAAATACCTTTGCATCTAGTTCCATGCATACCCATCCCTCAGTAGTTTGTCAATCTTCACTCGTTAATTTTTTTTTTTTAATTTGAAAAAGGGGCTGCATTCCTTCCCAAAATACCCTTCCTTCCTCTCCAACAATTCATGCTTGGTGTTGTCTCTTTCCCTACTTTCTGGTCTAGTCCATTTCCTCGTCTTTATATGCTGAACCAGATTGACATCTGAGGCTGCAGCATCTCTGCCTTTTGGCTACCATGGTCAGCTGTGCCACCCTTCTTGTGGCAGTTAGGAACTTGCTGCAGATATATGTTGCTTAATTGCACCCCTGAGCATTGACTGACTCAGTCGATCAAGCCTGCCATAGCTGTGACATCTGTTATTCAAGCCACTTACGCTTCAGTAGTACTAACCCTGCCATCCAGCATGAAAGTCATGACCTTCTGATTACCACCACACCACCATTTTCCTTGTGGAGTCATCTGTTCAGTATGGCAGCATTATCCCTTCTTACTTCATGTCTGATTAGCACTGTGGTGTATTTATTCACATTTGTTGACCGGGAAAGTCCACTGGATCAAAGATCCATTTTCAGTGGAGGCCTGGGGAGAAAAACTCCAAAACTATTCCAGTAAATTTTGTTACATTGAATAAAGTTAGTAAAAAACTTAAAACAGATTACAAAGATTTGTACATAGAAAGCAGATTAAAACATTGAGGCAAAATACAGTTTATAACAAAGTAATAAAGTATGGATTCAGTCAAATTGTATCAACTCAACTTTTATAAATCCTACAGTTCTTAGGTTTGTGAATCAATTTGTGTGAATGTGCTGGATAAAGTATATTTTAAGAAGGTTTTTTCAAGTGATTCCAAGTACATGTAAGGGGGTCTATATCACATAATTGAAAGCTGATATCTCCTAAACTCAAAACCACGAACTTCAAACCTTGAAAGTTGACAACATCGAATCCACCAAATCCCCCCCCCCCAATTACCCAAAACAAAAAACAAAATGCTCTATGCAGGGGGGAAAGCCCACCTGCACCCCCCCCCCCACTACTTTAATATACCAACTCTGAGATCGCACTACAGTGCAGTAAAGAGAAATCTTCCCTTCCCACACTCTATGGCAATCTCCGTTCTACAGTTCGACGTTTTTGAACTTCTAGGTTTGAAGTTTGGAGTTTTGTGCTGCCGAGGTATCAGCTTTCGAGCTTATGATATAAACCCCATGTAAGGTTGTTAAGATAATGTTGTTTTAATGCTGACTTAAAAGTTTTTGTAGTGTCTAGTTAGGTAATTGAGGGTGGCAGAGCATTCCAGAGTTTGGCTACTGTATGGGAATAAAGGCATTCACCAGCTCTCTTGTTAGGTTTAGTTATGGTTAGGAGTAGTTTATTAGAAGACCTAAGGTTTCAGGCTGGAGTATATGTATGTACTATATTTTGTAAAGAAGGGCAGTAATGTGGGTTATATTTTAGTTTGTGAGTAAGAGTGAGTTGAATGTAATATAGCTATTGGGGGAATTCAAGCCAATTTAAAGTTTTAATGGCTAGGCAGTGATGTGTGTGAGTTGGCATATGGTGAATGTTGCTATTTTGTAGTAGCATGATTGTAATTTAGCCATGAGTGATGTGTGTAGGTTAGTGAAACTGCGACTACCATACAGGAGGGAAGGGAGAAGCAGACTGTTTGCAAGTTTTGTTTTGTTAGACATATTTAGGAAGATTTTATACCTATACCTTCCCTAGCTTGAGGTGGGTCTTTTTGATTGTGCTGAGTATGTGATTCTCAACAGATAGTTTATCAGTTGTAATGTCTAGTAATGCCGATTTCAGTATTGCTATGTGAGACAATCTTAACGTCAAGAGTTACGGATTTAGAAGAGAATAGTTAACATTTGTTTGTTTTTGTTTTATTGAGTAGCAGTTCTGCATCTCTTAGCCATGATTCTATGGATGTAAATGCTTTTTGAGTTAAGGTATGGAGTTATGAGAGATTGTTGGATGATGCGATTATGGTCAAATTGTCTGCGTATTGGATAAGGGTGCTTTTTGGGATGCTTTATGGAGATTGTTAATGAATATATTAAAAAGCAGAGGCCCAAGAATTGACCATGGGGAACTCCTTTGTTGTTGGTTAGATATACTGATTGTTTATTTTGCCATTTGACAGATTGTTTTCTATCGCAAAGGTAGTTTTGGAACTAAGTAATAGTATGTGGGGAGCAGTTTAGAGACTCAAGCTGTAAGAGTAGATGTCCTTACATTCACAGCTGCAGTATTCCTTACTAATGGGGATTCCCTGCCATGAAGCCCTCCGTCTGCCCAGTTTACAAAAGTCTACCATTGCTTTAAGGTACGCTGAACATCACCTGCGCACTGCTTGCATAAGGTAGGGCATAAAGGTGACGTTCAAGCGTACCTTCCTCAGCACTTCTTTGCCACCAGTCCAAATGCTGTTTTTACTGCTGGTCTATTGCATACATCCGTTTTTCTTTTGTTTACAATTTTCTGTTTATTGGCTTTTTTGTGCTTACTACTCTTTGCTGGAGTCCTCACAGTTGCAGATAAGTACCCATTTGGGTTTTTGGTTACTTTTTCTGTTTGTTTAGTGCTGTTTGGGGTTGATGTCATCCAGGAAGGGTAAATGCCAGTTTGGGAGTCTGAGTCCCCATAAAGACTGTCATGATAAGTGTCTTTTTTGCCTAGGTGCTGCTCCCGGCCATACATCTTGTTCAATTTGTCAGGCGTTTGTCCCCAAAACTCTTCATAATAGGCTTTCTTCCCTTTCCTTGTACCTTGAGAACCAGCAATTTAAGCTTCTTGCTGTGGGTACTGTGGATAGAACTTCCTGCCCCAAGGGTCAGCCATCTGGGAAGACGAAGGTGCATAAGGTAAGACCAGAATCTTCCACTGTCCAGCCTCTGCCAGGAGTTTCTCCTGAGATTATTATGCACTTGGAGGCTCACCCAGTTGTTTTGTCAGATTCTTCTACCACATCTGTGTTGGAATCCAGTGAGGATCTGGCAGGCAGCACATCCAACGAGGCTTTGCAGGTGTCTGTTTTGTGCATTCAGTGGGAACCATGGAGTTTCTCTTTAAAGAAGAGGTTCCTACTGCAGTGGTGGAATGCTGTCCTGAGTCTGAGCCTTCTCAGGTTTCCAAGATGGATGTTCCCTTTAAGAAGAAACAGAAAGCTAACCATGCTTCTTCTGCTCCTAGGGATCCACAAAGTCAGTGACAGGCCTTTACTCAGGGGTTATTTAATGTTTAACTGTCATTGTGGCCTCCTCAAGGGGTTTCAGTTCCTGATCCTCCTTGGTCTGCCTCTTCCCCTAAAAAGCCCAGAGAATTGCATTCTTCTGAGGTGGATTCTGATGATGACTCCCTAGCTTATTCTCCCCAGATTCCCTCTCCTTTAAACTATGGGTCTGAGGAGGAGGATTCTCATACTCTAGATAATCACTCTGAAGAAATTTCTTTTGGGGACACGATCTCTAGAATGATGGACATTTTTAAGTGGGATTGTGCTCTGGTTTTGGATATCCATGTGGCACTATGCGTTACTGCAAATGGAATCTTCTAAACCTGCAGCCATTCCTCCTGTCTTGCCTGCTTTATTGGATGTTTTTTCCACTGCCTCTAAAATGCTGGATTATCTGCCCCCTGCTCCCAGGAAGTCTGATAGAGTTTATAGGGTGCCTAAGGATTGTTTCTTTTTGTTTAAATGTCTTGCTGCTGACCCCTTTGTGGTATCTGTAGCCTCGGATAAGCCATCTCAATTGCTTCCTTCATCCAAGTTACTGCCTTCTGACAAGGAGAGTAGGAACATGGATAGGCTGGGTAAGAACATTTATATTTCATCTACACTAGCTTTTAGGGCTATTAATTATCAGACCCATATGTCTAGGTATGTATTGGCTATTCTTTCTCAGGCCTGTCAGGTTCTTTCTGATCTTCCAGACTCTGAAAGTAAATCTTCTGCTCTTTGCTTGCTTGGGACTTCCTCTCAGGTAGTTTTTCATTATATCAAATGTAGTAATGATGCTGCATATGTCTCTTCAAGGGCTGCTGCTTCTGGTTCAGTTCTAAAGAGATATTCATGACTTCAGCTTCAACCTTTGCCTGATGATATTAAGGCTACATTGCTGGATGCTCCTCTGGATAATACTCTTTTGTTTGGTGAAAGGTCTACTAATTTATTTAAGTCTCTTCAGGACAAGGGGAAGGCTTTACAGGAGCTTAAGCATGTCTTTGTTTCTCCTGTGCTTAAATTTCAATGGAAATACCCTTCTAAGCCAGCCTTTGTTCTTAGGCAGTCTCGCCTTCCTTCTAAACGTAAAAAGGGTAGTAAATGGACTCATCCTGTTAAGGCCACTCAGACTGCAGGGATTCTTAAGCCTTCCTTTCCTGACAAAACCAGGTACTGTCTGACTATCCATTCATTCCCAGCCACATTCCTCTTTCTCTTTGCCTTTCTCTTTCTCTTCCAGTTTGTCTCCAGATCCCCCAGGATTCTTGTCTTTTGTCAATCATTCATCAGGGGTACTTCATGGTCTGGATTTCCTGTCCTACTTTTATAGGCATTCCTCAACCTCCTTGGGAACAGCTTCCGTTTTTCTCAGAGGTTCTTTGGGACCTCTTGTCTCAGGGTACTATTCAAGAAGTGCTTGTGTCCCAAAGGGGGGAAAGGGTTTTATTCCAGAATGTTTCTAGTGCCCAGAAAAGAAGGTACTTAGAGACCTATTCTAGACCGCTCCTATCTAAACACCTTTCTGAAGGTGCTTTCCTTTTGGATGTTGCCCCATTCAGTCCCTTTTTCCTCTTCTGCTCCCTCAGGCCTTTCTGGTGTCTCTGGACCTCAAGGATATTCTAACCCATCCTCTTTTCAGTAGATGTTTGCATTTCTCTATTGTTTCCTGGCATTTTCAGTTCTGTACTTTGCCCTTTGGCCTTTCTACTTCCCCAGGGGTGTTCACCAAATGCCTCACTCCTGTGATTACCTTTTGCAGGCTTCAAGGGATCCAAATCTTTCCATATTTCGACAACCTGCTGATTCAGGCATCTTCTCCAGAGGTCCTTTTGCAAAATCTTCATTTTACGATTTCTCTTCTTCAGAGCCTGCGGTTCACAAGAAACTTCAACAGGTCTTCCCTGACTCCTTCTCAGGATTATGTCTTTCTGGGTTGCAGGTTTCAAATGGTGCCAATGCTGGCATCCCTGCCTTCTCCAGAGGCATTAACTTTCATTTCTTTCTTTCAAACTCTTCTTCTCCTGGCTTCCATTTCAGCCAAGGAGTTTCTGATAACTCTGGGGCTCATGGATTCCACCATTCCAATGCTTCCTCTGGCCATACTCCACATGAGGAAGTTCCAGTGGTTTCTGAAGTCGGTGTGGCTTCAGCATGGGCATCCTCTAGTCTTTCCTATTCCTCTTCTCCCATGTCTCAAGGACGAACTTCTGTGGTGGATTCAGCAGTTGTCTCTGAATCCAGGGCTCCCTTTTCAGCCTCTGCTTCCCTCTCCGGATCTGTTCACAGATGCTTCAGATGTGCGATGGGGAAAAACGTTTGGCTCCTTGAGGGTTCAGGGAGTGTGGTCACCTCGTCAGCAGAAGGAGCATATCAACATCAAAGAAATGAGAGATCTTATGCTGGCTCTTCAGGCCTTTCATCCTCTCTTCTCTGCAGGGCCTCTTAAGGTATTCACAGACAATACCACAGTCATGTGGTATATCAACAAACAGAGGGGTACAATATTCTACCGTCTTTGCCTGGTGGCAGTTCTGGTATGGATCTGGCTATCCAATATCATGTGTCTCTTCAGGCAGTTTACATTCCTTCAGATTAAAACATTGTGGCAGACAGTCTTCACAGGGATGTGTTTCTGGGCATTGTTCACCAGTGGGGTGCTCCTCAAGTAGATCTCTTTGCCTCCCCTCTGAAAAGACAACTTCCTCTGTTTTGTATGAGAGTCCCTGGTTGTCTGGTATGGAAGGAGGATGGCCTCTCATTTTCTTGGAAGGGGATGTTTCTTTATGCATTCCCACCCCTTCCTGTCATTCTGAGAGTCCTGTTCAAGATTCAACAAGATGCTCCCAAAATCTTGTTGGTGACTCCCTTTTGGCCACGATAGCACTGGTTCCCTCTACTTCTGCATCTAGCCAGGGGCAATCATCACAGGTTACCTCACAGTGTGGATCTCCTTACACAAGACAAGGGGTATCTCATCCATCCCCACCTGTCCACGCTTCAGCTGTCACTATGGGTGAAAGGATTTTGATTCCTCATAGACACCTTTTTTCTGAGGACATGCTGCAGGTCCTGCAGGAGGCCAGGAAGCTACTACTAGGAAATCTTACTTATCTAAATGGAAGAGGTTTTCTATTTTCTGTCTTTCTCATGACCTGAACTCACTTTCTGTGGATGTTCCTTTGGTTCTTTCTTATTTGTGTGAGTTGCTCAATGCTCGTTTGGCCTATTTATTCTATTAAGGCCCACTTATGAGATCTTTGTGCTTGTCTGCCTTTAACTCCCCAGTTAGCTTGTAGATTTGAGGCTAAGCAATTTCTTAAAGGCGTCCTAAATGTTAGACCTCCCAGGAAGCCTGTTCCTTCTCCCTGGGATCTTAAATTTGTTCTGGAAAAATTGACTCAGCTCCTTTTGAGCCTGCTGTTTCAGCTTCCTTGCAGCATTGTTCTTGGAAGACATTTCTTTTGTTAGCTCTCACCTCTGCCAGATGGGTGTCTGAGTTGCAAGCCCTTATGGCTTTGTCCACCTTTTCTGATATTTCATGAGGACAGGGTGTCCTTGTGTACTAATCCTTCTTTCATGGTCAAGGTGGTTAATGAGGTGTCACTTAATCAGTCTATTAGTTTGCCTACTTTTTTTCCCTCTCTGTAATCTGACAGTGAGAGGGTGCTGCATACCTTAGATGTGCATAGAAAGCTCAAATTTTACTTGAACAAAACTAAAGCTATCAGAAAGTCTGACCAGTTATTTGTTTCCTTTCATCCTAGGTCTTTAGGTTTGGCTGTTTCCAAGCAAACTATTTCCACTTGGATTTCAAAGACTATTTACTTTTGTTACACTTTTCATGGTGAGAGCCTTCCTTCTTCTATAAAGGCTCATTTCACTACAGCTGTGGCTTCTTCTGGTACCTTTTTCAAAGGCTTAGATGCTAATTCTATTCTTGAAGCTGCTACCTAGACGTCTGTGCACACCTTTACCAAACATTACCAGTCGGATGGTATCTCCAGAGCCAGAGCTGGTTTTCCTGCTGCTATTCTTCATGGCTTCTTGGAGGCTCTGCTGCTTCCTCCTCCCAGGTTTATTCTCAAGCTTTTGCACTCTCCCATTTGTAAGGAATACTGCAGCGGTGAATGTAAGGACATAGTACAGTTGTGTAAAATCTTACCATAATGGTAGATGTCCTTGCCTTCACCGCTGCAGTATTCACTCCCTTCCTCCATCCCCTTCTTCTTTTACCCTTCCTGGCTGTGCAGATTCTCCTTGATTTTACTTGGATTGCTGTTCCTACTGGGGCAATCTGTTCTGAGGATGGTACACCTGAACGTCACCTTTATGCCCTACCTTACACAAGGAGTGCGCAGGTGACATTCAGCGTACTTTAAAGCAATGGTAGACTTTTGTAAAATGGCCAAATGGAGGGCTTCATGGCAGGGAATACCCATTAGTAAGGAATACTGCAGTGCTGAAGGCAAGGACATCTACCATTATGGTAAGATTTACACAACTGTACTTTTATGGTAGGTCGAGCAGAATAACACTAGTTAATAGACCAATATCAAGACCTTTGTTTACAGTATTGGTAAATGATAGTAAGGCTGTGGTAGTGCTGTGTGCTGGCCGAAAACTGTGTTGTGTGGGTGACAGTAAGTTGTCTGTAAGATGTTTAAGCAGTTGATAGTGTATGCACTTTTTTAGGATTTTTGACAGAGGAGAAAGAATAGAGATATGTTGGTAGTTAGAAAGGTCATTGGTGTTGCCTCCCTTATGCAGGGGGGGGTTATAATGGAGTTTTTCCAGAGTTGAGGGATGTATGACAGAATGATTAATAAGAATGCTGACAGGGTAGGCTATAGCATCTGCAGCAAGATGTAGGTATTCTGCTGGAAGTTTGTCAGAAGGGAGGGAGGAAAGCTTTAGTTTTTTGTAGTTTGTGCACTAAAATGGTAGATACAGGTTGCAGAGTAAAAGAGGGAGGGGTTGTACTGCTATTAGAAGAAGCATGTATAGTGGGGGGTTGGCGGTTGAAAATGGGAATAGTGATTATTGTTTTTATTGTGATTTAGATTTGTGTTGGCTTGTTGGGAGAACTCATTTGCAAGTTTTTGAATGGTATCAATAAAATGAGAGTTAAAGGCTTGGGTAATATCTTGTGGGTCTTTGTCAGGAGATGGTGTGGGGTGTTGGATTCCTGGATTGAGAAGTGAAGAGACAGATTTCCAAAATATTTTGGGGTTGTTACCTTGAGTAGAAAGCTGAGTATAGAAGTTTTTTTTTGTCTTAGATAACCTGTTTTTTGGCAGTATTGTGAAGTTGCTTAAATATGAGTTCATTTTGTGGAGTTTTATTTTTCTGCCATTCTGCCCAAGCTTTATCCCTAGAGGTGAGTAATTGTTTAGTTTGTCTTATTAGCCAAGGGACATGTTTATGTTTGATCCTTTTAGTACATAAGGGGGCAAGACTGTTAAGTGTCAAGAAAAACCTTATTAGCTAACTGTATCATCTAATGGTAGTATCTTGATCGGGTACCAGTTGTGGGCTTTTAGAGTATCTATAAATGTTTGTTGGTTAAAATGGGTAAGGTTCCTGGATGTTCTAAGAGAATGTACTTTAGCTATTTGTGTTTAGTTTCTATGGGTAAAGGCAAGTAAATGATCACTAAAAGTATTAGGGAGTGTTCCAGATTTGGTGTACTTTTGGGGGTGGAGACAAATATCCAGTCTAAGATTGACTCAGCTTGTTTATTTCCTATGTGTGTTTGCTCTGTAATTAGTTAAGTAAAGTTATACAGGTTAATGCTATTTGTGGGGGAGGTTGAGATGATAGTTAGCCAATTAATATTAGTATCACCAAGGATGATGGTTTTGTTTGATATATTATGGGACATCCAGGATAGGAGCTCTTCCAGAGTAGGCACGTTTTGATGAGGAGGGATGTAAAGTACAGCAATACATAATTGTTTTTGCTATTTAAATGTAGATTATCCAATAGTAATTCCATATTTGAAAAGGTAGGAATGGGTTTGAAGTATGGTGTAACAGATAAGGTGTCATGGGATATTAATGCAATTCCACCTTATATTTTGTGGAGCCGATCTTGTCTCAGAATATTGAATCCTGGAGGGATTATTTCTGTGTCAGATATATGTGCTTTTAACCAGGTTTCTGTAAGTGCTACAATGTCAGGGGAGTAATTATTAAGCCAGGATTGGAATTATATTTTGTTACAGATGCTTCTTGCATTAATAGTTGTTATATAAAGGTTTTTAGTATTAGAAGGGCGATTGTTGGTAGGTTAGGTCATTGGTCCAGGATCGGGGTGAAAGTCACCACACTGGGGGAAGACCTGATAGGAGTTAAATAAGGAGGAGAGATGGGTTACTGAGAGAGGCCAGGGATGTGTGTGAAAACATAGTTTCTGGTTGGTTATAATTGCACAGGATTTTAGTTTTGCAAGGTGACAGGTAAAGCAAATAAATAGTGAAGGAGAGATGTGAACAAAGCTATGTAAAGTAGTAGGACATTCTATGTATATCATGGGAGATTTTGGAGATGAGGAATAGTATGTGGTGTGGTAGGAGGTGTGGTGGGATAGACAATAGAGAGTAGTTATGAGGGTGATTATAATGGTATAATAAGTTAAGTTTGAAGAGTGAGACATGTTAAGCAAAGATGAAGGTAAAATTAGGTTAGAGGAGGGAGGAAAAGTAGTAAAATAAGTGGGGTATTGGGAAGGGCGGGTTAAGTAGGGTGCATACAAGGGTGTGTACTAGAGTGAAAGGAGTGGGTGGTGATAGTAATTATGCAAGCATTGTGACTGGGTGGTAGTTTGGAGGAGAGGGGGAACAGAAAGTATAAACGTAAAGGAAGAGGGGGTGGGTGCGAATGGGGGTAGGGTAGTGGAGTGAGCCTGGAGCACAGTGGAGGGCAAGCGGAGCAGGTTGCATTGGATCCAGAAAGAGTGGAGTAGCAAAAACAAAAGAAAAAAACAATCGCCAATTCAGGACTAAAAAAGGTGGGTGAAATCAGGGTCTGGTGGGCTCCCATGAGGATGGCTTGGTAGGTGGGAAAGAAAGACAACCAGGGCAATAATAGTAAGCAAACAAAAAGTGAGACACTGAAAACCTCTCTGCTTTGTACACTATCTTACTTTGCAGAAGGAGAAGACCTAGGTGAAGACAATTAACTGAGGTGATATAAGAGATTTCAGCTTGGAGGGCAGACTGGAGATGTATCATGTAAAGCTTTATGCAGTGTGGGAAGGAGGGAGCTAATAAATGGCTACACTAAGGGGCAGACATTAAAATGTGTTAACAATAAGAGTGACCGAAGAACCCGAGCAGCGTGCTCCCACACCAACTAAAGAGTAGTTTAGAGTAGCTAAGCAGTGATGCGGTGAATACATGAGCTGTTTTTCTATTATTCTTAGAGTTTGCAATCCCCGAGTTTCAGAGATGGTCCTGTTTACTAGTATAATTGGCTAGGGCTTCTGGAGGGTTGACTGTCCACAACTGCAGTGGTTAGGGAAACTGGGGAGAGATAAGAATAAGAAATAAGGTAAGGACAACCTAGATAGGTTCTATATTAGCACATATACACACAACAAATTGAAACACAATAACATGTAAAGTAATTAAAGCAGGACTACAATAGTTATGTGTGATGGCAAGTTCACAACCAAATACCAAGTATAGCTAGCAGTTCATACCTTTAACAGGGTTTAAAGTAGAAAAGCAAAAGACGCAAGTTTAGGCAACACTCGTGAATATGAGAACAATGACTACATGTATAGGCATAAGGCAGTGCTTAACATTAAGCAATGGTGTAAAAAAGTGAAGTGTTAAAGTTATCACACTTCCCTGATGAAAAACACTACACAGAGCTATGCAGTACTCTTTAAATGCGTTACATATGCAAGCTAATGTATGACTACAAGTTTAGGCACCAGGCAGCATCTAACATTAAGTACTGGTATAAAAATAATTGAAACATTAAAGCTATTATGCTACCCTGGTGAAAAACACAATACAGAGCTATGCATCAATCCTTATATGCATTACATGTGAGATATAGTAGTGAGGGCTAAGCAATAAGTACATCCATTCCCAAGAAAGACACCCGGAATTAATTAAGTAGATAATGCGCATATCACAAAGCAACAAATGAAAAGTTGTATACATCAACTAAAACACAGAGACATTCCAATATCTATCTATTGTTAGCTCAGTAAGTCACTACAGAGATGTGTACTAGGGCTCCGTTGTTAATACATATTACATGCAGATAGAGGGTAAGTAAAGCAAGTGAAATAAAATTACATTTCCAGTCTTTATTTACACTGCCTCACTGACTGTTCTATTGAATTAGACAGAGCGGAGGAATGTATATGGCTAAAAAACAAGTAACAGATGAAAATTCCAACACAGCCAAGTTAAAATGTTTTAACAAATTTACTTGGGAGCATGCTGTTGGAGGAACTCAACACCGATTGGATAGAGAAATTAAAAATGGCGCCCAAAATCCATGCAGAATAAGTAATCTCCATAAGGAGTACAGATCATATGGGATGGGGAGGGGACAGTTTTAGGAGGAAGAGGGTGATATCATATAAAGAATGCACTTTCGCTGCGTCTGGAAAGAGTGCAGTAGTGAAAACAACGACAGAAACAAATATCTCCAATTCCAGACTAAGGAAGGTGGGTGAAATCTGGGGCTGGTGGGCTGCTGTGAGGATGGCTAGGTAGGTGGGAAAGCAAGACAACTGGGGCAGTAATAGTAAGCAAGCAAAAAAGTGAGACACTGAAACCCTCTCTGCTTTGTGCACTATCTTACTTTGCAGAAGGAGAAGACCTAGGTGAAGACAATTAACTGAGGTGATATAAGATATTTCAGCTTGGAGGGCAGACTGGGGATGTATCATGTAAAGCTTCATGCAGTGCGGGAAGGAGGGAGCTAATAAATGGCTACAGTAAGGGTCAGACATTAAAATGTGTTAACAATAAGAGTGACCGAAGAACCCGAGCAGCGTGCTCCCACACCAACTAAAGAGTAGTTTAGAGTAGTTAAGCAGTGATGCAGTGCATACATGAGCTGTTTATCTAATATTCTTAAGAGTGTGTCTCTCAACAACCCACTTGGATACTTGCACTCCACAGGTGCACAGATCATTCTGTGAATCATAGATTGAATGTAGGTATATTAATGAATGAATGGCTTGAATTTTGCAGTCTGATCTCCATGACAGAAAATAAAGACCTCATTTGCATTCACAGCATACAAGCAGGAGCTGTGAAGGAGCCTGTAGTTTAGGCACCACCCACCTTGTACACAGGTGTTCAGTTTTAGAGGATTGTTCTTATTTTTATGTTTAGGGTAGAGGTATTTCAGATTGTCTTTCAGGAAAGCAAAAGGTTCAGGATCAAGCCTAGGAGTTCATGGATGATGTTCACTTGAGTAAAGAATTTAGTTATGCCTGTTTTAATATTCTGTGTATAATTAAACGTGGCCAAAATTATCAGCAATAATGAAACCGGGAATTTCACGTTTCATCAAGTACCAGCTCGCACATCCATGAGGATATAGCTTCTAAACTTAATCTCCCTTTGTTTACTATTCTAGCTTCTGTTGAAAAACTGCTACTTTTGTCTTGACACACTGAAAATTAAGTCAAATCTACTCTCTTATATTCATATACAAATCAGGTACACATCCTTCCAACTTATATTTACCCAGTTATTTAAAAACATGCAATTTCTACATAAGCTAAATAAATGAATAGAACATTTTCATAAAGGTTTTGTAGGTAGTTACTAGGCATACAATCCGGGATACATTAATGAGCCAGACCCAGATTTACAGTTGCTCCAGTTGCTGAAGGTCACACGGTAGGTAGATGAAGGCTGAGGGAATCAAACCCTGTACGGCAGGAAGTAACTCATTAACAGATCATAGATCAGTATCTGGGCTTTCATGCTTAAACTGCAGATTGATAAACCAAATTCTAGATATGCAGTATAGTAAATTAAGATAAATAATAACTGTTCATGTCTTGCTTGACCCATTTTGTGCAAAATTCCTTCAGTAAAGAAAATATATGTTTCTCTACACTTCACAAATCTAGGTAAGGAATATTCTTGTTATTCTTTTTATTCTTCTTATTTTTTGTCATTTATTTATTTATTTTTTATTTTTCCCATCTATTAACTGGGACTCAAAAGTCCAAAATGCAAGCTGTTTTTATTTACTTTCTGAGCATTCATCTGTTGTTTTGCACAGTAATGGTGGATTGCAAAATGAATGGGATAGTATATTGGTGAGCATCCCTCATCCTACGATGTTCCCTAAACTTAAATATCAGCTTCACTCTAAAAGATTTCATGCAGGGAGAAGAGTATACCTCGCTAAAGAACCAACATTACACAAAGGTCACTCATCTATCCTGGGAATGCTACACCAAGAGCAAGTAATTAGATTCCCAAATATTCTGAGTAAATTAATTTTCATTGTTTATTACTGAATTAAAATAAATGTAGCCAGTTTTGCTGTGTAACTCCAAATGGTTTCCAACTGTGTCTGTCCTCACAGTATCACTTGAATATCAGCTGTTATAACACATGAATGACAGTTAAACTCTGCTATGGATACAACATTAGGACTGTAACTACAGCGGTGCAATGTCATGGATAGTCTACCAAAGTGCATTGAACTGGGAAACTTACGTCTGCATTGTCCACTCATTAGACTGATACATTACACATCTATAATATGTTAGTACAGGTCTTTGTGAAAAAGGGCACGTTTATACTCTTTAGGATTTACAGATGTTAAAACAATAACTTTGTCACTTGGACTTTCATTTGTTTTTTCCGATACCATGTAAAATGTTTTTTAAAAGCAAAACAGAAGGGTAAACTAATGCAGTATTAAAACTGGCATGGTGTTTACATGCAAAACTGTATAATGCAACTTTCAAATAATGGTTAAACACATGATAGACATCTCTTTACTGGAAACTTCCCTTCTTAAAGCTATAAGTTATTATGTAGTGCAGAGGTTGCCATCAAAGGCTGTATCTATATTTATTATGTTTCTTTCCTAACAGCCAGAGAAGGTAGCTCTGTGCTCCCAATTCTTTTCTTATATACCATTCCTCTGAGTTCATTAACCAAATGAATTAAATTAATTGGACAGCGCAGTGGTCCAGCGGTAGCATTGTCACCTCACAGCAAGAAGTTCTCTGGTTTGATTCTTGGGTGGGGTGCCTTCTCTCTGGAGTCTGCGTGTCCTCCCTTCATTCATGTGGGTTTCCTCCAAGTGCTCTGGTTTCCTCCCATGTTACCAAAACAAACATCTGGAATGTTTCTCCCTGGGGCTCTGCTGAAAATTGGCTTTGTTCCAAGTTGGAATTTCCCAGTAAACAAATGTTAAATAAATAATTGTCTTCGCAGTCTGATATATTTGTGTGCCTCTTCCTATATGGCATCCCCAGCAGTACATTTATTCACAGATGTGGTCTTTGATTGCTAGGAGTATCTTATTCGGCCTCCCAGCATCCCCCCTAGCTTCCACTTACTCTCTTCATGGTGTCTTGCTGCTACTGCGATGATTCTTATCATCAGCATTAATCCTCTTTGCCCCATTTTCTACAAGGAGTAGGGGTGTTGCATCAACTATTGAAATATCTCTTATTTCATCACCACTCCCTTACCTTCTTCAACTGACATTCCTTACTGTTGTGGATTTTCTCTCACATAATCTATCCATGTCTTTGCAGGATGTCTTTATTTCCTTTAACCTTCTTAATCTTCTTCACCAGATTGCATTCTCCTATCCTGCACATGTACCATGAACCACCATAATCTGTTCTGTGCAAATGGAGCTACTTGGGCTTCTGCTTCGAAGTCACCATTTAGTTGTATACATTCTACCACCCATCTCAGGCACATTATTTCCATCACTTCTAGCTTTCTCAACTGCTGCCTTTACTGGCCGGGTTCTGTACCATATAGTATCACTAGTCACACCACTGTTTTGTACATATTACGTTTCAGTTTCTTTGGCATTCGTTTGTCATATACTACACCAGACACTAAGTGCCAACTGGCTGCAGACCCTCTGATTCTAGCTTTGACCTCTTCATTCAGACTTCTGTTTCATCCACTCTCCAATATATTTGAAGCTGATAACCTGTTCCACTATTTTCCCTCTAACTCAAGACGTCTTATCTGTACTCAGTTTCATCCCATGTGCCTTCAGTTTTGTATTCTTTCCCCCCATTGTTTTGCTGAAGTTCTTGCTCAGAGTCTGCCTGTAATACATCGTCCGCATACATCACCTTTGTGGATCTGTAATTTCATCCATCACCAGTATGGACAGCAGTGGGCTCAGAAATTAGCTCTGGTGCACATCCACTCTCACTTGGAACCAGTCTGTGAGACCGAACACTGGTCATACTTGTGTCATTGGTTCATTGTACATATGCTTTCCTCATCTCTTGCTTCTTCTTAACTATCTGTCTCACTGCAAATATTGGGCTGGTTATACTACATACTAATCTGAATCCAAACTGCTAATTTTTCATCTTGCTTTCCACTGGTCTGCATATTCATTTATCACTCACCCTTTTCAGAACTTTCTTACAATCTAACAGGAGTTTGATACCTCTGTGCTGCCCACAGTTGTGACTGTCCCCTTTGTTTTTGTACATTGGCACAGGAATACCTTTTCTCCAGTCACTGGTATGCACCATTCTATCCTTAATGCTAATAGTACCACCCGGAACCATTTCTCCCCTAGCTAACCTACCATTGATAATATCTCCTGTGACCTCATCTGAGCCTGATGCTTTATCCGACATCATTTTCCTTAGTGCTGTTCTGGCATCTTCTATGGTGGGCTTCTGTTCTTCTTTCATTGTAGGCTGTGTCTGGAGAGGTACAGCTTCTGTGTTTGCGTTATTTCTTCATTCAGAAGTTGCTAAAAGTACAGCTTCTTTGTTTGTGTTTTTTCTTCATTCAGAAGTTGTTAAAAGTTCTCCTTCCATCTGCCTTTGACGTCCTGTGGACTGATGAGAACGTTGCTGCTGCCATCCCTTATGAAGGGTATCTGATGGCTGCCATCTTTATCTTTCTGTCTTTATCTTACAGCCTGATAGAGTTTCTTTGTGCCATCTGCTAAATCACTTTCCAGAAGCTGTTAGAGCACCTATGCTGCTTTGCTCTTCATTATTGCAGCTGCTCTCTTAACCTCTTTGTTAGACAACCAGTGCTCCTTCTTTGCCTGGTTTGTCTTATCTAGTTCTTACTTTTCCTGAATTACTTATTTCTTTGGACGACTTCCTGGACTTCTGCATTCCACCACTAGCTTTCCTTATGTACTTTATTTCCATAGCTGGTGTAGCTCATAACTGTTCTGTAGGCCTCACATGTGCTGTTTTGAGGTGCTGCCATTCTTCTCCCTAAACACCACCTATTTCCTCTTCTTCCTGAGGTGCTAGAACATTTGGTATTTCCTTGAACTCTTGTACTTCCTTTCCAGTCAACCTTGAGGTATTCAACCTGGTTTCTATTGACCTTAGAGCTTTCTCTGTCTATTGCTTGCAACCGATTATGGCATCCAGTAGTTTATGCTTTCATATGACTGTTTCTATAGGGATGACTTTGCAATCACTAATTCTGCCCCAATGTCCTTTCCTATCTAGATGTAATGTCGACCCGAGTTACATGTTGGCTACTGTATGTGTTCTTATGACTGTCTCACTTGCAGAACCATACATTGGTCACTATCAAACCATTTGCCAGACTGAAGTCTAGAATGTCTCTCCTTCTTTATTCATGTTGCCCCACTCATGTCGACCCAGGCAGCTTGCATGTCCTGCACTGTCTGTCCTGATATATGCATTCATCTCCCCCATTATCAAAACCAGCCCATGTTGTTCTTCTTTATCTAGCAAGTCCTGCAGTTGCTGCCTGAATGTATGTTTTTCTTTGCTGTCATAACCTTGCTGTGGGATGTAGGCTGAGATTATGAATAGTGCTCTATCCTTACACTGGTGTGTGATTGCCATGAATCGGTCACTAATTCTGACAACGTCCATCACTGTCTTCTGAAGCTTCTCCCTCACCACAATTCCCACATCATTTCTAGTCTGTGCTCTCCCCTTCCCCTGAGTAGTAAACTCTAGATCCCAAGACAAGTGGCTTTGCTGAGCTGCTTTTCCACCTTTACTCCTGCACATATAGGATGTTCAACCTCCTCAGTACTATCACGTTATTGACTTCCAAGTTGCGTCTTGTCAGTGAACCTATATTGAGTGTAGCAATCCTTAGTTTACGTTTGGCATGCTGATTTTTTTTTTTTTTTTTTTTAATCTAACATTCACTCCACAGAGCTTCCCCAGGTTAGGCAACTGGATCCTTGCTGACCAGTGGTTTACTGACCCAGTACTGCTGGTCTTTAAGATGGTGACACACTGGCCTATAGGGGCACTCAGACTGCCTCCTACTGTTAACATGGGTCCTTGACATAAGTCGTAGTAGGCCAGGTCCTCAAACCACTTAACACCAGCAAATTACAGTTTTCATTTTTATAACGTTAGTCAAAGTCACCAGATCACCTTGATGTAATGTGATTGCATGATGATTACCTCTGCATATATTTGTAGCCTGTCATTGTGAATTTAACTGACTTCACAGGTTATGCACATTTCCAAGACAGTCTCTCAAACTAAGTGCCATACGTTTACATCATTAAACATAAGACATGCTCCTCCATTTCTTTTTTTCCCAAGCATTCTGTCAACCAGAGAGAGATTAATCCTGTTATGAGTATCCTAACATGTCTGACACAGACAGACAATGAAGAGACCAAGACTGAAGACAGCCCACTGGAACAACAATTGTCATTACCTTTTCCTTAGACATGTACCTCCTAAGTCTCCATTTTTTGTGTGTTTTACTTCTCAACCATTCTCAGTCTCTTTCATCTAGTTAGTACAGCGCTGACCGCCATTACTACAGCTTCTCTCACTGTGCCTTATGTGTGGTATAGAATTAAGTACCTTCCAGGTATCCAGGCAGATATCATCGAACAGACTGTGCTTATTACTACAGCTTCTCTCACTGTGCCTTATGTGTGGTATAGAGTTAAGTACCTTCCAGGTATCCAGGCAGATATCATCGAACAGACTGTGCTTATTACTACAGCTTCTCTCACTGTGCCTTATGTGTGGTATAGAGTTAAATACCTTCCAGGTATCCAGGCAGATATCATCGAACAGACTGTGCTTATTACTACAGCTTCTCTCGCTGTGCCTTATGCGTGGTATAGAGTTAAGTACCTTCCAGGTATCCAGGCAGATATCATCGAGCAGACTGTGCTTATTACTTCAGCTTCTCTCACTGTGCCTAATGTGTGGTATAGAGTTAAGTACCTTCCAGGTATCCAGGCAGATATCATCGAACAGACTGTGCTTATTACTTCAGCTTCTCTCACTGTGCCTTATGTGTGGTATAGAGTTAAGTACCTTCCAGGTATCCAGGCAGATATCATCAAACAGACTGTGCTTATTACTTCAGCTTCTCTCACTGTGCCTTATGTGTGGTATAGAGTTAAGTACCTTCCAGGTATCCAGGCAGATATCATCAAGCAGACTGTGCTTATTACTTCAGCTTCTCTCACTGTGCCTTATGTTTGGTATAGAGTTAGGTACCTTCCAGGTATCCAGGCAGATATCATCGAGCAGACTGTGCTTCTTACTACAGCTTCTCTCACTGTGCCTTATGTGTGGTATAGAGTTAAGTACCTTCCAGGTATTCAGGCAGATATCATCGAACAGACTGCGCTTATTACTACAGCTTCTCTCACTGTGCCTTATGTGTGGTATAGAGTTAAGTACCTTCCAGGTATCCAGGCAGATATCATCGAACAGACTGTGCTAATTACTTCAGCTTCTCTCACTGTGCCTTATGTGTGGTATAGAGTTAAGTACCTTCCAGGTATCCAGGCAGATATCATCGAACAGACAGTGCTTATTACTTCAGCTTCTCTCACTGTGCCTTATGTGTGGTATAGAGTTAAATACCTTCCAGCTATCCAGGCAGATATCATCGAGCAGACTGTGCTTATTACTACAGCTTCCCTCACTGTGCCTTATGTGTGGTATAGAGTTAAGTACCTCCCAGGTATCCAGGAAGATATCATCGAGCAGACTGTGCTTATTACTACAGCTTCTCTCACTGTGCCTTATGTGTGGTATAGAGTTAAGTACCTTCCAAATATCCAGGCAGAAATCATCGAACAGACTGTGCTTATTACTACAGCTTCTCTCACTGTGCCTTATGTGTGGTATAGAGTTAAGTACCTTCCAGGTATCCAGGAAGATATCATCGAGCAGACTGTGCTTATTACTTCAGCTTCTCTCACTGTGCCTTATGTTTGGTATAGAGTTAAATACCTTTCAGGTATCCAGGCAGATATCATCGAACAGACTGTGCTTATTACTACAGCTTCTCTCACTGTGCCTTATGTGTGGTATAGAGTTAAATACTTTCCAGGTATCCAGGCAGATATCATCGAGCAGACTGTGCTTATTACTTCAGCTTCTCTCACTGTGCCTTATGTATGGTATAGAGTTAAATACCTTCCAGGTATCCAGGCAGATATCATCGAGCAGACTGTGCTTATTACTACAGCTTCTCTCGCTGTGCCTTATGTGTGGTATAGAGTTAAATACCTTCCAGGTATCCAGGCAGATATCATCGAACAGACTGTGCTTATTACTACAGCTTCTCTCACTGTGCCTTATGTGTGGTATAGAGTTAAATACCTTCCAGGTATCCAGGCAGATATCATCGAACAGACTGTGCTTATTACTTCTGCTTCTCTCACTGTGCCTTATGTGTGGTATAGAGTTAAGTACCTTCCAGGTATCCAGGCAGATATCATCAAGCAGACTGTGCTTATTACTTCAGCTTCTCTCACTGTGCCTTATGTGTGGTATAGAGTTAAATACCTTCCAGGTATCCAGGCAGATATCATCAAGCAGACTGTGCTTATTAACTACAGCTTCTCTCACTGTGCCTTATGTGTGGTATAGAGTTAAGTACCTTCCAGGTATCCAGGCAGATATCATCAAACAGACTGTGCTTATTACTTCAGCTTCTCTCACTGTGCCTTATGTGTGGTATAGAGTTAAGTACCTTCCAGGTATCCAGGAAGATATCATCGAGCAGACTGTGCTTATTACTACAGCTTCTCTCACTGTGCCTTATGTGTGGTATAGAGTTAAGTACCTTCCAAATATCCAGGCAGAAATCATCGAACAGACTGTGCTTATTACTACAGCTTCTCTCACTGTGCCTTATGTGTGGTATAGAGTTAAGTACCTTCCAGGTATCCAGGAAGATATCATCGAGCAGACTGTGCTTATTACTTCAGCTTCTCTCACTGTGCCTTATGTTTGGTATAGAGTTAAATACCTTTCAGGTATCCAGGCAGATATCATCGAACAGACTGTGCTTATTACTACAGCTTCTCTCACTGTGCCTTATGTGTGGTATAGAGTTAAATACTTTCCAGGTATCCAGGCAGATATCATCGAGCAGACTGTGCTTATTACTTCAGCTTCTCTCACTGTGCCTTATGTATGGTATAGAGTTAAATACCTTCCAGGTATCCAGGCAGATATCATCGAGCAGACTGTGCTTATTACTACAGCTTCTCTCGCTGTGCCTTATGTGTGGTATAGAGTTAAATACCTTCCAGGTATCCAGGCAGATATCATCGAACAGACTGTGCTTATTACTACAGCTTCTCTCACTGTGCCTTATGTGTGGTATAGAGTTAAATACCTTCCAGGTATCCAGGCAGATATCATCGAACAGACTGTGCTTATTACTTCTGCTTCTCTCACTGTGCCTTATGTGTGGTATAGAGTTAAGTACCTTCCAGGTATCCAGGCAGATATCATCAAGCAGACTGTGCTTATTACTTCAGCTTCTCTCACTGTGCCTTATGTGTGGTATAGAGTTAAATACCTTCCAGGTATCCAGGCAGATATCATCAAGCAGACTGTGCTTATTAACTACAGCTTCTCTCACTGTGCCTTATGTGTGGTATAGAGTTAAGTACCTTCCAGGTATCCAGGCAGATATCATCGAGCAGACTGTGCTTATTACTACAGCTTCTCTCACTGTGCCTTATGTGTGGTATAGAGTTAAATACCTTCCAGTTATCCAGGCAGATATCATCGAGCAGACTGCGCTTATTACTACAGCTTCTCTCACTGTGCCTTATGTGTGGTATAGAGTTAAGTACCTTCCAGGTATCCAGGCAGACATCATCGAGCAGACTGTGCTTATTACTTCAGCTTCTCTCACTGTGCCTTATGTGTGGTATAGAGTTAAGTACCTTCCAGGTACCCAGGCAGATATCATAGAACAGACTGTGCTTATTACTACAGCGTCTCTCACTGTGCCTTATGTGTGGTATAGAGTAAAATACCTTCCAGGTATCCAGGCAGATATCATCGAACAGACTGTGCTTATTACTTCAGCTTCTCTCACTGTGCCTTATGTGTGGTATAGAGTTAAGTACCTTCCACGTATCCAGGCAGATATCATCGAACAGACTGTGCTTATTACTTCAGCTTCTCTCACTGTGCCTAATGTGTGGTATAGAGTTAAGTACCTTCCAGGTATCCAGGCAGGTATCATCGAACAGACTGTGCTTATTACTACAGCTTCTCTCACTGTGCCTTATGTGTGGTATAGAGTTAAGTACCTTCCAGGTATCCAGGCAGATATCATCGAGCAGACTGTGCTTATTACTTCAGCTTCTCTCACTGTGCCTTATGTGTGGTATAGAGTTAAGTACCTTCCAGGTATCCAGGCAGATATCATCGAGCAGACTGTGCTTATTACTACAGCTTCTCTCACTGTGCCTTATGTGTGGTATAGAGTTAAGTACCTTCCAGGTATCCAGGCAGATATCATCGAGCAGACTGTGCTTATTACTACAGCTTATCTCACTGTGCCTTATGTGTGGTATAGAGTTAAATACCTTCCAGGTATCCAGGCAGATATCATCGAGCAGACTGCGCTTATTACTACAGCTTCTGTCACTGTGCCTTATGTGTGGTATAGAGTTAAATACCGTCCAGGTATCCAGGCAGATATCATCGAGCAGACTGTGCTTATTACTACAGCTTCTCTCACTGTGCCTTATGTGTGGTATAGAGTTAAGTACCTTCCAGGTATCCAGGCAGATATCATCGAGCAGACTGTGCTTATTACTACAGCTTATCTCACTGTCCCTAATGTGTGGTATAGAGTTAAGTACCTTCCGGGTATCCAGGCAGATATCATCGAACAGACTGTGCTTATTACTACAGCTTCTCTCACTGTGCCTTATGTGTGGTATAGAGTTAAGTACCTTCCAGGTATCCAGGCAGATATCATCGAACAGACTGCGCTTATTACTACAGCTTCTCACACTGTGCCTTATGCGTGGTATAGAGTTAAATACCTTCCAGGTATCCAGGCAGATATCATCGAGCAGACTGTGCTTATTACTACAGCTTCTCTCACTGTGCCTTATGTGTGGTATAGAGTTAAGTACCTTCCAGGTATCCAGGCAGATATCATCGAGCAGACTGTGCTTATTACTACAGCTTATCTCACTGTGCCTTATGTGTGGTATAGAGTTAAATACCTTCCAGGTATCCAGGCAGATATCATCGAACAGACTGTGCTTATTACTACAGCTTCTCTCACTGTGCCGTATGTGTGGTATAGAGTTAAATACCTTCCAGGTATCCAGGCAGATATCATCGAACAGACTGCGCTTATTTCTACAGCTTCTCTCACTGTGCCTTATGTGTGGTATAGAGTTAAGTACCTTCCAGGTATCCAGGCAGATATCATCGAGCAGACTGTGCTTATTACTTCAGCTACTCTCACTGTGCCTTATGTGTGGTATAGAGTTAAGTACCTTCCAGGTATCCAGGCAGATATCATCGAGCAGACTGCGCTTATTACTTCAGCTTCTCTCACTGTGCCTAATGTGTGGTATAGAGTTAAGTACCTTCCAGGTATCCAGGCAGGTATCATCGAACGGACTGTGCTTATTACTTCAGCTTCTCTCACTGTGCCTTATGTGTGGTATAGAGTTAAGTACCTTCCAGGTATCCAGGCAGATATCATCGAACAGACTGTGCTTATTACTACAGCTTCTCTCACTGTGCCTTATGTGTGGTATGGAGTTAAGTACCTTCCAGGTATCCAGGCAGATATCATCGAACAGACTGTGCTTATTACTACAGCTTCTCTCACTGTGCCTTATGTGTGGTATAGAGTTAAGTACCTTCCAGGTATCCAGGCAGATATCATCGAGCAGACTGTGCTTATTACTTCAGCTTCTCTCACTGTGCCTTATGTTTGGTATAGAGTTAAATACCTTCCAGGTATCCAGGCAGATATCATCGAACAGACTGTGCTTATTACTACAGCTTCTCTCACTGTGCCTTATGTGTGGTATAGAGTTAAATACTTTCCAGGTATCCAGGCAGATATCATCGAGCAGACTGTGCTTATTACTTCAGCTTCTCTCACTGTGCCTTATGTATGGTATAGAGTTAAGTACCTTCCAGGTATCCAGGCAGATATCATCGAGCAGACTGCGCTTATTACTACAGCTTCTCTCACTGTGCCTTATGTGTGGTATAGAGTTAAATACCTTCCAGGTATCCAGGCAGACATCATCGAGCAGACTGTGCTTATTACTTCAGCTTCTCTCACTGTGCCTTATGTGTGGTATAGAGTTAAGTACCTTCCAGGTACCCAGGCAGATATCATAGAACAGACTGTGCTTATTACTACAGCGTCTCTCACTGTGCCTTATGTGTGGTATAGAGTAAAATACCTTCCAGGTATCCAGGCAGATATCATCGAACAGACTGTGCTTATTACTTCAGCTTCTCTCACTGTGCCTTATGTGTGGTATAGAGTTAAGTACCTTCCACGTATCCAGGCAGATATCATCGAACAGACTGTGCTTATTACTTCAGCTTCTCTCACTGTGCCTAATGTGTGGTATAGAGTTAAGTACCTTCCAGGTATCCAGGCAGGTATCATCGAACAGACTGTGCTTATTACTACAGCTTCTCTCACTGTGCCTTATGTGTGGTATAGAGTTAAGTACCTTCCAGGTATCCAGGCAGATATCATCGAGCAGACTGTGCTTATTACTACAGCTTCTCTCACTGTGCCTTATGTGTGGTATAGAGTTAAGTACCTTCCAGGTATCCAGGCAGATATCATCGAGCAGACTGTGCTTATTACTACAGCTTATCTCACTGTGCCTTATGTGTGGTATAGAGTTAAATACCTTCCAGGTATCCAGGTAGATATCATCGAGCAGACTGCGCTTATTACTACAGCTTCTGTCACTGTGCCTTATGTGTGGTATAGAGTTAAATACCGTCCAGGTATCCAGGCAGATATCATCGAGCAGACTGTGCTTATTACTACAGCTTCTCTCACTGTGCCTTATGTGTGGTATAGAGTTAAGTACCTTCCAGGTATCCAGGCAGATATCATCGAGCAGACTGTGCTTATTACTACAGCTTATCTCACTGTCCCTAATGTGTGGTATAGAGTTAAGTACCTTCCGGGTATCCAGGCAGATATCATCGAACAGACTGTGCTTATTACTACAGCTTCTCTCACTGTGCCTTATGTGTGGTATAGAGTTAAGTACCTTCCAGGTATCCAGGCAGATATCATCGAACAGACTGCGCTTATTACTACAGCTTCTCTCACTGTGCCTTATGCGTGGTATAGAGTTAAATACCTTCCAGGTATCCAGGCAGATATCATCGAGCAGACTGTGCTTATTACTACAGCTTCTCTCACTGTGCCTTATGTGTGGTATAGAGTTAAGTACCTTCCAGGTATCCAGGCAGATATCATCGAGCAGACTGTGCTTATTACTACAGCTTATCTCACTGTGCCTTATGTGTGGTATAGAGTTAAATACCTTCCAGGTATCCAGGCAGATATCATTGAACAGACTGTGCTTATTACTACAGCTTCTCTCACTGTGCCGTATGTGTGGTATAGAGTTAAATACCTTCCAGGTATCCAGGCAGATATCATCGAACAGACTGCGCTTATTTCTACAGCTTCTCTCACTGTGCCTTATGTGTGGTATAGAGTTAAGTACCTTCCAGGTATCCAGGCAGATATCATCGAGCAGACTGTGCTTATTACTTCAGCTACTCTCACTGTGCCTTATGTGTGGTATAGAGTTAAGTACCTTCCAGGTATCCAGGCAGATATCATCGAGCAGACTGCGCTTATTACTTCAGCTTCTCTCACTGTGCCTAATGTGTGGTATAGAGTTAAGTACCTTCCAGGTATCCAGGCAGGTATCATCGAACGGACTGTGCTTATTACTACAGCTTCTCTCACTGTGCCTTATGTGTGGTATGGAGTTAAGTACCTTCCAGGTATCCAGGCAGATATCATCGAACAGACTGTGCTTATTACTACAGCTTCTCTCACTGTGCCTTATGTGTGGTATAGAGTTAAGTACCTTCCAGGTATCCAGGCAGATATCATCGAGCAGACTGTGCTTATTACTTCAGCTTCTCTCACTGTGCCTTATGTTTGGTATAGAGTTAAATACCTTCCAGGTATCCAGGCAGATATCATCGAACAGACTGTGCTTATTACTACAGCTTCTCTCACTGTGCCTTATGTGTGGTATAGAGTTAAATACTTTCCAGGTATCCAGGCAGATATCATCGAGCAGACTGTGCTTATTACTTCAGCTTCTCTCACTGTGCCTTATGTATGGTATAGAGTTAAGTACCTTCCAGGTATCCAGGCAGATATCATCGAGCAGACTGTGCTTATTACTACAGCTTCTCTCACTGTGCCTTATGTGTGGTATAGAGTTAAATACCTTCCAGGTATCCAGGCAGATATCATCGAGCAGACTGCGCTTATTACTACAGCTTCTCTCACTGTGCCTTATGTGTGGTATAGAGTTAAGTACCTTCCAGGTATCCAGGCAGATATCATCGAGCAGACTGTGCTTATTACTTCAGCTTCTCTCACTGTGCCTTATGTGTGGTATAGAGTTAAGTACCTTCCAGGTACCCAGGCAGATATCATAGAAAAGACTGCGCTTATTACTACAGCTTCTCTCACTGTGCCTTATGTGTGGTATAGAGTTATATACCTTCCAGGTATCCAGGCAGATATCATCGATCAGACTGTGCTTATTACTACAGCTTCTCTCACTGTGCCTTATGTGTGGTATAGAGTTAAATACCTTCCAGGTATCCAGGCAGATATCATCGAACAGACTGTGCTTATTACTTCAGCTTCTCTCACTGTGCCTTATGTGTGGTATAGAGTTAAGTACCTTCCACGTATCCAGGCAGATATCATCGAACAGACTGTGCTTATTACTTCAGCTTCTCTCACTGTGCCTAATGTGTGGTATAGAGTTAAGTACCTTCCAGGTATTCAGGCAGGCATCATCGAACAGACTGTGCTTATTACTACAGCTTCTCTCACTGTGCCTTATGTGTGGTATAGAGTTAAGTACCTTCCAGGTATCCAGGCAGATATCATCGAGCAGACTGTGCTTATTACTTCAGCTTCTCTCACTGTGCCTTATGTGTGGTATAGAGTTAAATACCTTCCAGGTATCCAGGCAGATATCATCGAGCAGACTGTGCTTATTACTACAGCTTCTCTCACTGTGCTTTATGTGTGGTATAGAGTTAAGTACCTTCCAGGTATCCAGGCAGATATCATCGAGCAGACTGTGCTTATTACTACAGCTTCTCTCACTGTGCCTTATGTGTGGTATAGAGTTAAATACCTTCCAGGTATCCAGGCAGATATCATCGAGCAGACTGCGCTTATTACTACAGCTTCTCTCACTATGCCTTATGTGTGGTATAGAGTTAAATACCGTCCAGGTATCCAGGCAGATATCATCGAGCAGAATGTGCTTATTACTACAGCTTCTCTCACTGTGCCTTATGTGTGGTATAGAGTTAAGTACCTTCCAGGTATCCAGGCAGATATCATCGAGCAGACTGTGCTTATTACTACAGCTTATCTCACTGTGCCTAATGTGTGGTATAGAGTTAAGTACCTTCCAGGTATCCAGGCAGATATCATCGAACAGACTGTGCTTATTACTACAGCTTCTCTCACTGTGCCTTATGTGTGGTATAGAGTTAAGTACCTTCCAGGTATCCAGGCAGATATCATCGAACAGACTGTGCTTATTACTACAGCTTCTCTCACTGTGCCTTATGCGTGGTATAGAGTTAAATACCTTCCAGGTATCCAGGCAGATATCATCGAGCAGACTGTGCTTATTACTACAGCTTCTCTCACTGTGCCTTATGTGTGGTATAGAGTTAAGTACCTTCCAGGTATCCAGGCAGATATCATCGAACAGACTGCGCTTATTACTACAGCTTCTCTCACTGTGCCTTATGTGTGGTATAGAGTTAAGTGCCTTCCAGGTATCCAGGCAGATATCATCAAACAGACTGTGTTTATTACTACAGCTTCTCTCACTGTGCCTTATGTGTGGTATAGAGTTAAATACATTCCAGGTATCCAGGCAGATATCATCGAACAGACTGTGCTTATTACTACAGCTTATCTCACTGTGCCTTATGTGTGGTATAGAGTTAAGTACCTTCCAGGTATCCAGGCAGATATCATCGAACAGACTGTGCTTATTACTAGAGCTTCTCTCACTGTGCCTTATGTGTGGTATACAGTTAAATACCTTCCAGGTATCCAGGCAGATATCATCAAGCAGACCGTGCTTATTATTACAGCTTCTCTCACTGTGCCTTATGTGTGGTATAGAGTTAAATACCTTCCAGGTATCCAGGCAGATATCATCGAACAGACTGTGCTTATTACTACAGCTTCTCTCACTGTGCCTTATGTGTGGTATAGAGTTAAATACCTTCCAGGTATCCAGGCAGATATCATCGAACAGACTGTGCTTATTACTACAGCTTCTCTCACTGTGCCTTATGTGTGGTATAGAGTTAAGTACCTTCCAGGTATCCAGGCAGATATCATCGAACAGACTGTGCTTATTACTACAGCTTCTCTCACTGTGCCTTATGTGTGGTATAGAGTTAAATACCTTCCAGGTATCCAGGCAGATATAATCGAACAGACTGTGCTTATTACTACAGCTTCTCTCACTGTGCCTTATGTGTGGTATAGAGTTAAATACCTTCCAGGTATCCAGGCAGATATCATCGAGCAGACTGTGCTTATTAATACAGCTTCTCTCACTGTGCCTTATGTGTGGTATAGAGTTAAATACCTTCCAGGTATCCAGGCAGATATCATCGAGCAGACTGTGCTTATTACTACAGCTTCTCTCACTGTGCCTAATGTGTGGTATAGAGTTAAATACCTTCCAGGTATCCAGGCAGATATCATCGAGCAGACTGTGCTTATTACTACAGCTTCTCTCCCTGTGCCTTATGTGTGGTATAGAGTTAAATACCTTCCAGGTATCCAGGTAGATATCATCGAACAGATTGTGCTTATTACTTCAGCTTCTCTTACTGTGCCTAATGTGTGGTATAGAGTTAAGTACCTTCCAGGTATCCAGGCAGATATCATCGAACAGACTGTGCTTATTACTTCAGCTTCTCTCACTGTGCCTTATGTGTGGTATAGAGTTATGTACCTTCCAGGTATCCAGGCAGATATCATCGAGCAGACTGTGCTTATTACTACAGCTTCTCTCACTGTGCCTTATGTGTGGTATAGAGTTAAATACCTTCCAGGTATCCAGGCAGATATCATCGAACAGACTGTGCTTATTACTACAGCTTCTCCCACTTTGCCTTATGTGTGGTATAGAGTTAAATACCTTCCAGGTATCCAGGCAGATATCATCGAACAGACTGTGCTTATTACTTCAGCTTCTCTCACTGTGCCTTATGTGTGGTATAGAGTTAAATACCTTGCAGGTATCCAGGCAGATATCATCGAGCAGACTGTGCTTATTACTACAGCTTCTCTCACTGTGCCTTATGTGTGGTATAGAGTTAAATACCTTCCAGGTATCCAGGCAGATATCATCGAGCAGACTGTGCTGATTACTTCAGCTTGTCTCACTGTGCCTTATGTGTGGTATAGAGTTAAGTACCTTCCAGGTATCCAGGCAGATATCATCGAACAGACTGTGCTTATTACTACAGCTTCTCTCACTGTGCCTTATGTGTGGTATAGAGTTAAATACCTTCCAGGTATCCAGGCAGATATCATCGAGCAGACTGTGCTTATTACTACAGCTTCTCTCACTGTGCCTTATGTGTGGTATAGAGTTAAATACCTTCCAGGTATCCAGGCAGATATCATCGAACAGACTGTGCTTATTACTACAGCTTCTCTCACTGTGCCTTATGTGTGGTATAGAGTTAAATACCTTCCAGGTATCCAGGCAGATATCATCGAACAGACTGTGCTTATTACTACAGCTTCTCTCACTGTGCCTTATGTGTGGTATAGAGTTAATTACCTTCCAGGTATCCAGGCAGATATCATGAACAGACTGTACTTATTACTACAGCTTCTCTCACTGTGCCTTATGTGTGGTATAGAGTTAAATACCTTCCAGTTATCCAGGCAGATATCATCAAACAGACTGTGCTTATTACTACAGCTTCTCTCACTGTGCCTTATGTGTGGTATAGAGTTAAATACCTTCCAGGTATCCAGGCAGATATCATCGAACAGACTGTGCTTATTACTACAGCTTCTCTCACTGTGCCTTATGTGTGGTATAGAGTTAAATACCTTCCAGGTATCCAGGCAGATATCATCGAACAGACTGTGCTTATTACTACAGCTTCTCTCACTGTGCCTTATGTGTGGTATAGAGTTAAATACCTTCCAGGTATCCAGGCAGATATCATCAAACAGACTGTGCTTATTACTCTTTACCTTTAGTCTTCCTCGCTGCTGCTGGGCGACTGTGGCTGAGCGCTCCTAGCTTGAAATAGCTAATTCTCCTGCCTTACCCAGTGACTGTTTGCCTGAGCGAAACTCTTCCCTACTCTACGAGGGTACTTTCTGCCCACTACCTTTGAAAGTTCTGGACCCCTGCACTCTTCTGCAAACTTACTACCTCAGGTTCTAAGAGACTAATTCTCCTGCCTTACCCAGTGACTGTTTGCCTGAGCGAAACTCTTCCCTACTCTACGAGGGTACTTTCTGCCCACTACCTTTGAAAGCTCTGGACCCCTGCACTCTTCTACAAACTTACTACCTCAGGTTCTAAGAGACTAATTCTCCTGCCTTACCCAGTGACTGTTTGCCTGAGCGAAACTCTTCCCTACTCTACGAGGGTACTTTCTGCCCACTACCTTTGAAAGCTCTGGACCCCTGCACTCTTCTACAAACTTACTACCTCAGGTTCTAAGAGACTAATTCTCCTGCCTTACCCAGTGACTGTTTGCCTGAGCGAAACTCTTCCCTACTCTACGAGGTTACTTTCTGCCCACTACCTTTGAAAGCTCTGGACCCCTGCACTCTTCTACAAACTTACTACCTCAGGTTCTAAGAGACTAATTCTCCTGCCTTACCCAGTGACTGTTTGCCTGAGCGAAACTCTTCCCTACTCTACGAGGGTACTTTCTGCCCACTACCTTTGAAAGCTCTGGACCCCTGCACTCTTCTACAAACTTACTACCTCAGGTTCTAAGAGACTAATTCTCCTGCCTTACCCAGTGACTGTTTGCCTGAGCGAAACTCTTCCCTACTCTACGAGGGTACTTTCTGCCCACTACCTTTGAAAGCTCTGGACCCCTGCACTCTTCTACAAACTTACTACCTCAGGTTCTAAGAGACTAATTCTCCTGCCTTACCCAGTGACTGTTTGCCTGAGCGAAACTCTTCCCTACTCTACGAGGGTACTTTCTGCCCACTACCTTTGAAAGCTCTGGACCCCTGCACTCTTCTACAAACTTACTACCTCAGGTTCTAAGAGAGTATGTTTACTTAATTTGGTTGTGGTCCTTGCCCATTTATATCTGTGTGGTTTCTGTATTGCTCCCAGCTAAGCTTGCCAGCAGCAGCCCCCTCACCCCTTACTCTGTTTTTTCTTCCTCTACCTTATCCTACTGTTTTACTTAGCCTGTACGCCCCCTCCCAATAGTACATGTTGTTTTTCTTTCCTGCCCCAAAACCTTGTGACTCTCCACTGCACCTTGCCTCTCTGTCCACTAGGTGTCACTCCGTACACATCTAGACCTACAGTACTGATTATTCCTTTCCATAATTTCCCTTCCTTCACCTTCTCACTCCATTCCTTTCCATCTCTGTAGTGCTCTGTGACCCACTCCCTCTTACATTTACCATCTCAAGCCTTCTACTTACTTCCTCTGTTACTTTTTCCTTCTTCTCTGGATTCTGTGTATCCCGCTCCGTTCGCCCTGCGGGCTCACTCTGCTCCCCTCCCTACCCCCAATTCCCACCCACCCCCAGGGGTCCTAACCTTATACTTTCCTAACCACACCCCCTTACTCTTACAACCTATCCTGATCGTTCCCGCCAAAAACTCAAACCCTCCCTTCAACACACACTCTTCCTCCCCTCACCTTCCTCCACTGCTAGACCAACCTACTCCCCTATTACTAGCTTCTCTCCTCTACCTCAATTAACCTTCTTCTCATAAGCTTCTACTCTCAATCACCTACACCTATACTTTGCATTCTCCTTTCACACCACCACATATCCAGCTATAACTACTTTCCTTATCTCCTGTTCTGCCTTATACCTATAACTCTACCTCTCCTATCCTCTCTTCCTCTATTTACTTTATAACTTCCCTTACCTCACCTCTTCTACACATGGCTCCATACTTACCCACCATGGTGATATTCTTAGTACTATTCGCCACCTCCCTTTATTCTTCTTACCTTCTTACCTTCTTTGAAAACCCACTTAAAAACCAACCAGACTTTATAAATAAACATACATCTATCTTCCATACTTCTCTTTCCTCTTTCTTAAATTCAACCTCCACCCCAAGCTATCACCTTCCCAAATTCCATAGGCACCACCATCTAACCTATGCCTTACCCCCTGATAAAAAAATGAAACAAATAACCCTTCTTAAAAGCAGCCTGATACACAGACATAATACTCCTACCCTACAAGACGGTGATATTCACCCCAACCCAGGCCCATCAAATCCCTCCCCCCAAGTATCTAACCCCAACTTCAATAACACCCTACTCATAGGTCATCTAAATATACGAAGTGTAAATAACAAAATACCCTACTTACATGCCCTGTTAGACATTCACCACTTTGATATTCTGTGCCTCCCAGAGACATGGCTAAAGCCAGCCACCAAAGACACTAAGATTATACCCCAAGGCTATAATTTACATAGGCTTGATCGTACTAAACATAAAGGTGGTGGTGTGGCAATTCTATTTAAGAACCATCTTAGCATCTCCACCCTCCCAGCATGCCCAACCCTGGATTCCAGTGCTGAAGCCATCATAGTTAAACTTCAGTTAAATACTCAAAAAGCTCTTTACATCATCTGTATGTATATACCACCTGGCATAAACATACCAATCTTAGAAGACTTCCTTAGCTGGGTTTCCACTAACTACCCCCAAGAAACTATTATTCTGGGTGACTTTAATATAGATTGGAACACTATTAATAGTGAAAATCCCTCCAGTCATATAAACCTACATGGTTTTACTCAATCCATTACCACTACAACAAGGCTAAATAAACCAAATAAGAAACAGAGTATCTTAGACTGGATTCTTATAAACAAAGTTAATGTCTCATACAAAGTAGGAACTATGCCTGATGACCTCAGTGACCACTGCCTAACCTATATCTCTAGAAAAAAGATCGACTATCAAAACCTCTCTAACATTAGAATAATACGCTCAACCAAAAACTTTAATAGTGACTTATTTCAAAATGATCTCAAAACATGCAACTGGAACCTCTTGAAATCTCTTCCTCTTAATGAAGCAGTATCATTAATTAACTCAACCTTCCTTTCAATTTTAGATAAACATGCCCCTGCACACTCCATTAGAATGAAATCTAATATAGCCCCTTGGCTCACAAAGGAAACAAAGAAATTAATTCATAGCAAAAATAAAATTTGGGCAAAATGGAGGCACCATAGAACCACCTCTGATTTTCTTCACTTTTGCCAACTTAGAAACCTTACAAAGAAAGCTATAATCTCAGACAAAAAGAACTACTACTGTGAACTTCAGGAAACCCAATCATATAAACCCAAACAATTCTGGTCTTCAATCAACAAACTCCTTTCACCTGGTACAGCTAAAACTCCCTCCCCAATAAATGCAGATCCAGGAACTCCTAGCCATACTGCAAACACCTTTAACACCTTTTTTATTGATACCATCCAATCACTTGCTAAACAGATGAATACTATTAACTTCTACCCTCCAGATAATCATGTTGATTCCCCCCATAACTTCACTCTTCATCCTATCTCTACCTCCTTCATCTACAAGCTTATTCTTAAACTGAAACCCTGTACCCCCTCTGCTGACAAACTCCCCTCTCTCTTTCTTCAAAAGGCTGCAAAGCAGATTGCATACCCTATATCTATACTCATTAATAGGACTATCCAAGAGGGAACCATACCAGATATATGGAAAATATCTCATATCATCCCACTACACAAAGGTGGTAACTCTATTGACTACACTAACTTTAGACCTATTGCTCTTCTCTCTCCACTAGCTAAGATCATGGAGAAATGCATCCATCAGCAACTCATACAATATCTCTCTTCACACAACATAATAGCCAACTGTCAACATGGCTTTAGACCCCACCATAGCACCTCCACTGCCCTCCTTTCCTTCGTTGATACTATCAACAACTATCGCAACTCAAATCTTCTCTCCTCTGCTCTATTCATTGACCTCTCTAAAGCTTTTGATATGGTGAACCACTCTTCCCTTATTAACATCCTTAAATCCCTCTCATTTGATAACCTGGCTATTAAATGGTTTACGTCTTATCTAAACAACAGGCATCAAGCCGTTCTTTGGGACAATCACATCTCTTCTCTACTGCCTGTTTCTATTGGAGTCCCACAGGGCTCTATTCTCGGTCCACTTCTCTTCTCCCTTTACATAAATGATCTCAACACTATCATCCCACAAGCTACCTGCATCCAATATGCTGACGACTCCACAATTATTTGCTCAGCATCTACCTCCACAGAGCTACTCACTCTAACTCAAACCACTTTCAACACTGTAGAAACTTGGTTCACTAGACGGCACCTCCTCCTCAATGCTAAAAAAACAAAACTTCTCCTTTTCACTCCTACCACTCGAGGCTCCCCATTAAACTTCAACATTTCATCTAATGACACCACTGTTATCTCTCCTGACACATCAACTAAACTGCTAGGAATAACCATAGATAACAATCTCACTTTTGATCAACACATCAATAACATCATCAAAACTGTTAATAAAAAAATTGGATCATTATACCGTATCAAACCTTTTCTCACACCGTCTACCAGAGCTACTATTGCCCACTCCCATCTTATTTCTACCCTCTTTTATGCCTCACCTATCTTCACTAACCTTAAGAAGGCCAACCTAAATAAACTAGCAACTTGTTACAATAGCATTGCCCGCTTTGCCACCAGTAACCCTTTCAGAACACATCACTGTCAAAACCTAAAACTCCTAGGCTGGCTGGAGCTACAAAACTGTCTTTTGATCTCCCAACTTACCATTGCTCACAAGATACTGTACCAACCTTATAATACCCCTATACTTTCTCAACTTTTAATCCCTTACAATAATCTTACCTCCCTTCGATCTTCATCTAAACTCATGACCAAATCTGTAAAGTCCCATAACTTAGCTGGTGACTCTCTGCTCACTAATACTGTAGGAAGGATATGGAATCAGCTACCCACTGATATCACTCTAATCCCCTCCTTACCTCTCTTCAAACAGAAAATCAAACTGTACTTCCAAAATCACTGGCTCTGCTCCTGCAGGACTCCTGACTGATCTTCTTCTTTCCCCCTGCACTATTAGAATTTTTACACTATACTTATTTACTTTACTTATTCCTTCTTCCTATTTGCCCTGTTACTCTCCTCCTATGCTACTACCCTCTCCTCCTTTTTCTCTCCCCTCTCCTCTTTTCCATCACATTACCCTTTTCCTCACTACACTATTGCCTCTTTCTCTCTTCTTCCTTTGTATTTCTTCTGTAATTCCCTTCTTATCTCCCATTCTACTCTTCTCTCTCCAACAGATTATCAAATATATGTTGCTAATCTTGATGTTATTGTAATGTTTCTACTGAATAATTATATTTTGAGTGTGTTCCTTAGGAATTTTGTTTTTTGTGTTACTAAACGTATATTCTTTTTATACTGAATTTATTTTATAATATGTCTCCTTGTAATTTTGTATCTGTGGAGCTTTACTCCCCGGGCCTCTACTGAAAATAGACATATATCCAGCTAGACTAGCACGGTTAACAAATGTAAAATAAAATAAAAATAAAAAATACTACAGCTTCTCTCACTGTGCCTTATGTGTGGTATAGAGTTAAATACCTTCCAGGTATCCAGGCAGATATCATCGAACAGACTGTGCTTATTACTACAGCTTCTCTCACTGTGCCTTATGTGTGGTATAGAGTTAAATACCTTCCAGGTATCCAGGCAGATATCATCGAACAGACTGTGCTTATTACTACAGCTCCTCTCACTGTGCCTTATGTGCGGTATAGAGTTAAATACCTTCCAGGTATCCAGGCAGATATCATCGAACAAACTGTGCTTATTACTACAGCTTCTCTCACTGTGCCTTATGTGTGGTATAGAGTTAAATACCTTCCAGGTATCCAGGCAGATATCATCGAGCAGACTGTGCTTATTACTACAGCTTCTCTCACTGTGCCTTATGTGTGGTATAGAGTTAAATACCTTCCAGGTATCCAGGCAGATATCATCGAACAGACTGTGCTTATTACTACAGCTTCTCTCACTGTGCCTTATGTGTGGTATAGAGTTAAATACCTTCCAGGTATCCAGGCAGATATCATCGAGCAGACTGTGCTTATTACTACAGCTTCTCTCACTGTGCCTTATGTGTGGTATAGAGTTAAATACCTTCCAGGTATCCAGGCAGATATAATCGAACAGACTGTGCTTATTACTACAGCTTCTCTCACTGTGCCTTATGTGTGGTATAGAGTTAAATACCTTCCAGGTATCCAGGCAGATATCATCGAACAGACTGTGCTTATTACTACAGCTTCTCTCACTGTGCCTTATGTGAGGTATAGAGTTAAATACCTTCCTGGTATCCAGGCAGATATCATCGAGCAGACTGTGCTTATTACTACAGCTTCTCTCACTGTGCCTTATGTGTGGTATAGAGTTAAATACCTTCCAGGTATCCAGGCAGATATCATCGAACAGACTGTGCTTATTACTACAGCTTCTCTCACTGTGCCTTATGTGTGGTATAGAGTTAAATACCTTCCAGGTATCCAGGCAGATATCATCGAACAGACTGCGCTTATTACTACAGCTTCTCTCACTGTGCCTTATGTGTGGTATAGAGTTAAATACCTTCCAGGTATCCAGGCAGATATCATCAAACAGACTGCGCTTATTACTACAGCTTCTCTCACTGTGCCTTATGTGTGGTATAGAGTTAAATACCTGCCAGGTATCCAGGCAGATATCATCGAACAGACTGCGCTTATTACTACAGCTTCTCTCACTGTGCCTTATGTGTGGTATAGAGTTAAATACCTTCCAGGTATCCAGGCAGATATCATCGAACAAACTGTGCTTATTACTACAGCTTCTCTCACTGTGCCTTATGTGTGGTATAGAGTTAAATACCTTCCAGGTATCCAGGCAGATATCATCGAACAGACTGTGCTTATTACTACAGCTTCTCTCTCTGTGCCTTATGTGTGGTATAGAGTTAAATACCTTCCAGGTATCCAGGCAGATATCATCGAACAGACTGTGCTTATTACTACAGCTTCTCTCACTGTGCCTTATGTGTGGTATAGAGTTAAATACCTTCCAGGTATCCAGGCAGATATCATCGAACAGACTGTGCTTATTACTACAGCTTCTCTCACTGTGCCTTATGTGTGGTATAGAGTTAAATACCTTCCAGGTATCCAGGCAGATATCATCGAACAGACTGTGCTTATTACTACAGCTTCTCTCACTGTGCCTTATGTGTGGTATAGAGTTAAATACCTTCCAGGTATCCAGGCAGATATCATCGAGCAGACTGTGCTTATTACTACAGCTTCTCTCACTGTGCCTTATGTGTGGTATAGAGTTAAATACCTTCCAGGTATCCAGGCAGATATCATCGAGCAGACTGTGCTTATTACTACAGCTTCTCTCACTGTGCCTTATGTGTGGTATAGAGTTAAATACCTTCCAGGTATCCAGGCAGATATCATCGAGCAGACTGTGCTTATTACTACAGCTTCTCTCACTGTGCCTTATGTGTGGTATAGAGTTAAATACCTTCCAGGTATCCAGGCAGATATCATCGAGCAGACTGTGCTTATTACTACAGCTTCTCTCACTGTGCCTTATGTGTGGTATAGAGTTAAATACCTTCCAGGTATCCAGGCAGATATCATCGAACAGACTGTGCTTATTACTACAGCTTCTCTCACTGTGCCTTATGTGTGGTATAGAGTTAAATACCTTCCAGGTATCCAGGCAGATATCATCGAACAGACTGTGCTTATTACTACAGCTTCTCTCACTGTGCCTTATGTGTGGTATAGAGTTAAATACCTTCCAGGTATCCAGGCAGATATCATCGAGCAGACTGTGCTTATTACTACAGCTTCTCTCACTGTGCCTTATGTGTGGTATAGAGTTAAATACCTTCCAGGTATCCAGGCAGATATCATCGAACAGACTGTGCTTATTACTACAGCTTCTCTCACTGTGCCTTATGTGTGGTATAGAGTTAAATACCTTCCAGGTATCCAGGCAGATATCATCGAGCAGACTGTGCTTATTACTACAGCTTCTCTCACTGTGCCTTATGTGTGGTATAGAGTTAAATACCTTCCAGGTATCCAGGCAGATATCATCGAGCAGACTGTGCTTATTACTACAGCTTCTCTCACTGTGCCTTATGTGTGGTATAGAGTTAAATACCTTCCAGGTATCCAGGCAGATATCATCGAACAGACTGTGCTTATTACTACAGCTTCTCTCACTGTGCCTTATGTGTGGTATAGAGTTAAATACCTTCCAGGTATCCAGGCAGATATCATCGAACAGACTGTGCTTATTACTACAGCTTCTCTCACTGTGCCTTATGTGTGGTATAGAGTTAAATACCTTCCAGGTATCCAGGCAGATATCATCGAACAGACTGTGCTTATTACTACAGCTTCTCTCACTGTGCCTTATGTGTGGTATAGAGTTAAATACCTTCCAGGTATCCAGGCAGATATCATCGAACAGACTGTGCTTATTACTACAGCTTCTCTCACTGTGCCTTATGTGTGGTATAGAGTTAAATACCTTCCAGGTATCCAGGCAGATATCATCGAACAGACTGTGCTTATTACTACAGCTTCTCTCACTGTGCCTTATGTGTGGTATAGAGTTAAATACCTTCCAGGTATCCAGGCAGATATCATCGAGCAGACTGTGCTTATTACTACAGCTTCTCTCACTGTGCCTTATGTGTGGTATAGAGTTAAATACCTTCCAGGTATCCAGGCAGATATCATCGAACAGACTGTGCTTATTACTACAGCTTCTCTCACTGTGCCTTATGTGTGGTATAGAGTTAAATACCTTCCAGGTATCCAGGCAGATATCATCGAACAGACTGTGCTTATTACTACAGCTTCTCTCACTGTGCCTTATGTGTGGTATAGAGTTAAATACCTTCCAGGTATCCAGGCAGATATCATCGAACAGACTGTGCTTATTACTACAGCTTCTCTCACTGTGCCTTATGTGTGGTATAGAGTTAAATACCTTCCAGGTATCCAGGCAGATATCATCGAACAGACTGTGCTTATTACTACAGCTTCTCTCACTGTGCCTTATGTGTGGTATAGAGTTAAATACCTTCCAGGTATCCAGGCAGATATCATCGAACAGACTGTGCTTATTACTACAGCTTCTCTCACTGTGCCTTATGTGTGGTATAGAGTTAAATACCTTCCAGGTATCCAGGCAGATATCATCGAACAGACTGTGCTTATTACTACAGCTTCTCTCACTGTGCCTTATGTGTGGTATAGAGTTAAATACCTTCCAGGTATCCAGGCAGATATCATCGAACAGACTGTGCTTATTACTACAGCTTCTCTCACTGTGCCTTATGTGTGGTATAGAGTTAAATACCTTCCAGGTATCCAGGCAGATATCATCGAACAGACTGTGCTTATTACTACAGCTTCTCTCACTGTGCCTTATGTGTGGTATAGAGTTAAATACCTTCCAGGTATCCAGGCAGATATCATCGAACAGACTGTGCTTATTACTACAGCTTCTCTCACTGTGCCTTATGTGTGGTATAGAGTTAAATACCTTCCAGGTATCCAGGCAGATATCATCGAGCAGACTGTGCTTATTACTACAGCTTCTCTCACTGTGCCTTATGTGTGGTATAGAGTTAAATACCTTCCAGGTATCCAGGCAGATATCATCGAGCAGACTGTGCTTATTACTACAGCTTCTCTCACTGTGCCTTATGTGTGGTATAGAGTTAAATACCTTCCAGGTATCCAGGCAGATATCATCGAACAGACTGTGCTTATTACTACAGCTTCTCTCACTGTGCCTTATGTGTGGTATAGAGTTAAATACCTTCCAGGTATCCAGGCAGATATCATCGAACAGACTGTGCTTATTACTACAGCTTCTCTCACTGTGCCTTATGTGTGGTATAGAGTTAAATACCTTCCAGGTATCCAGGCAGATATCATCGAACAGACTGTGCTTATTACTACAGCTTCTCTCACTGTGCCTTATGTGTGGTATAGAGTTAAATACCTTCCAGGTATCCAGGCAGATATCATCGAACAGACTGTGCTTATTACTACAGCTTCTCTCACTGTGCCTTATGTGTGGTATAGAGTTAAATACCTTCCAGGTATCCAGGCAGATATCATCGAACAGACTGTGCTTATTACTACTGCTTCTCTCACTGTGCCTTATGTGGGGTATAGAGTTAAATACCTTCCAGGTATCCAGGCAGATATCATCGAACAGACTGTGCTTATTACTACAGCTTCTCTCACTGTGCCTTATGTGTGGTATAGAGTTAAATACCTTCCAGGTATCCAGGCAGATATCATCGAACAGACTGTGCTTATTACTACAGCTTCTCTCACTGTGCCTTATGTGTGGTATAGAGTTAAATACCATCCAGGTATCCAGGCAGATATCATCGAGCAGACTGTGCTTATTACTACAGCTTCTCTCACTGTGCCTTATGTGTGGTATAGAGTTAAATACCTTCCAGGTATCCAGGCAGATATCATCGAGCAGACTGTGGTTATTACTACAGCTTCTCTCACTGTGCCTTATGTGTGGTATAGAGTTAAATACCTTCCAGGTATCCAGGCAGATATCATCGAACAGACTGTGCTTATTACTACAGCTTCTCTCACTGTGCCTTATGTGTGGTATAGAGTTAAATACCTTCCAGGTATCCAGGCAGATATCATCGAGCAGACTGTGCTTATTACTACAGCTTCTCTCACTGTGCCTTATGTGTGGTATAGAGTTAAATACCTTCCAGGTATCCAGGCAGATATCATCGAGCAGACTGTGCTTATTACTACAGCTTCTCTCACTGTGCCTTATGTGTGGTATAGAGTTAAATACCTTCCAGGTATCCAGGCAGATATCATCGAACAGACTGTGCTTATTACTACAGCTTCTCTCACTGTGCCTTATGTGTGGTATAGAGTTAAATACCTTCCAGGTATCCAGGCAGATATCATCGAACAAACTGTGCTTATTACTACAGCTTCTCTCACTGTGCCTTATGTGTGGTATAGACTTAAAAACCTTCCAGGTATCCAGGCAGATATCATCGCGCAGACTGTGCTTATTACTACAGCTTCTCTCACTGTGCCTTATGTGTGGTATAGAGTTAAATACCTTCCAGGTATCCAGGCAGATATCATCAAACAGACTGTGCTTATTACTACAGCTTCTCTCACTGTGCCTTATGTGTGGTATAGAGTTAAATACCTTCCAGGTATCCAGGCAGATATCATCGAGCAGACTGTGCTTATTACTACAGCTTCTCTCACTGTGCCTTATGTGTGGTATAGAGTTAAATACCGTCCAGGTATCCAGGCAGATATCATCGAGCAGACTGTGCTTATTACTACAGCTTCTCTCACTGTGCCTTATGTGTGGTATAGAGTTAAATACCTTCCAGGTATCCAGGCAGATATCATCGAGCAGACTGTGGTTATTACTACAGCTTCTCTCACTGTGCCTTATGTGTGGTATAGAGTTAAATACCTTCCAGGTATCCAGGCAGATATCATCGAACAGACTGTGCTTATTACTACAGCTTCTCTCACTGTGCCTTATGTGTGGTATAGAGTTAAATACCTTCCAGGTATCCAGGCAGATATCATCGAGCAGACTGTGCTTATTACTACAGCTTCTCTCACTGTGCCTTATGTGTGGTATAGAGTTAAATACCTTCCAGGTATCCAGGCAGATATCATCGAGCAGACTGTGCTTATTACTACAGCTTCTCTCACTGTGCCTTATGTGTGGTATAGAGTTAAATACCTTCCAGGTATCCAGGCAGATATCATCGAGTAGAATGTGCTTATTACTACAGCTTCTCTCACTGTGCTTTATGTGTGGTATAGAGTTAAATACCTTCCAGGTATCCAGGCAGATATCATCGAGCAGACTGTGCTTATTACTACAGCTTCCCTCACTGTGCCTTATGTGTGGTATAGAGTTAAATACCTTCCAGGTATCCAGGCAGATATCATCGAACAGACTGTGCTTATTACTACAGCTTCTCTCACTGTGCCTTATGTGTGGTATAGAGTTAAATACCTTTCAGGTATCCAGGCAGATATCATCGAGCAGACTGTGCTTATTACTACAGCTTCTCTCACTGTGCCTTATGTGTGGTATAGAGTTAAATACCTTCCAGGTATCCAGGCAGATATCATCGAACAGACTGTGCTTATTACTACAGCTTCTCTCACTGTGCCTTATGTGTGGTATAGAGTTAAGTATCTTCCAGGTATCCAGGCAGATATCATCGAGCAGACTGTGCTTATTACTACAGCTTCTCTCACTGTGCCTTATGTGTGGTATAGAGTTAAATACCTTCCAGGTATCCAGGCAGATATCATCGAGCAGACTGTGCTTATTACTACAGCTTCTCTCACTGTGCCTTATGTGTGGTATAGAGTTAAATACCTTCCAGGTATCCAGGCAGATATCATCGAGCAGACTGTGCTTATTACTACAGCTTCTCTCACTGTGCCTTATGTGTGGTATAGAGTTAAATACCTTCCAGGTATCCAGGCAGATATCATCGAACAGACTGTGCTTATTACTACAGCTTCTCTCACTGTGCCTTATGAGTTGTATAGAGTTAAATACCTTCCAGGTATACAGGCAGATATCATCGAACAAACTGTGCTTATTACTACAACTTCTCTCACTGTGCCTTATGTGTGGTATAGAGTTAAATACCTTCCAGGTATCCAGGCAGATATCATCGAGCAGACTGTGCTTATTACTACAGCTTCTCTCACTGTGCCTTATGTGTGGTATAGAGTTAAATACCTTCCAGGTATCCAGGCAGATATCATCGAACAGACTGTGCTTATTACTACAGCTTCTCTCACTGTGCCTTAAGTGTGGTATAGAGTTAAATACCTTCCAGGTATCCAGGCAGATATCATCGAACAGACTGTGCTTATTACTACAGCTTCTCTCACTGTGCCTTATGTGTGGTATAGAGTTAAATACCTTCCAGGTATCCAGGCAGATATCATCGAACAGACTGTGCTTATTACTACAGCTTCTCTCACTGTGCCTTATGTGTGGTATAGAGTTAAATATCTTCCAGGTATCCAGGCAGATATCATCGAACAGACTGTGCTTATTACTACAGCTTCTCTCACTGTGCCTTATGTGTGGTATAGAGTTAAATACCTTCCAGATATCCAGGTAGATATCATCAAACAGACTGTGCTTATTACTACAGCTTCTCTCACTGTGCCTTATGTGTGGTATAGAGTTAAATACCTTTCAGGTATCCAGGCAGATATCATCGAGCAGCCTGCGCTTATTACTATAGCTTCTCTCACTGTGCCTTATGTGTGGTATAGAGTTAAATACCTTCCAGGTATCCAGGCAGATATCATCGAGCAGACTGTGCTTATTACTACAGCTTCTCTCACTGTGCCTTATGTGTGGTATAGAGTTAAATACCTTCCAGGTATCCAGGCAGATATCATCGAGCAGACTGTGCTTATTACTACAGCTTCTCTCACTGTGCCTTATGTGTGGTATAGAGTTAAATACCTTCCAGGTATCCAGGCAGATATCATCGAACAGACTGTGCTTATTACTGCAGCTTCTCTCACTGTGCCTTATGTGTGGTATAGAGTTAAATACCTTCCAGGTATCCAGGCAGATATCATCGAACAGACTGTGCTTACTTCCTTCTCTTTTTACTCAGTCATAGAAATGGATCAGGATGCCTAGGAGAATTCATTGGCTGAGACTAATATGGCTTCTGTTCTGAATGGTCTAACTAATTAAAATGAATGCCAAACACTGGATGCCATTTTCAAAGAAGCAAATAATTAAAAAATACTTGAATGACACTGTTTATTGCCGAATGCAAGCCCCCCATTTGCAGCATCTTTGTCAAGTTTTGATTACACACACACACACACACTCACACACACACACACACACACACACACACACACACTTCAGATTAATATATTTGCACTATCAGATAGTGCAGCATATGAGCAAAAGAGAAATATGACAACATAAAAATGAGAACTAGAAACCTAACTCATCGATACATAGCATGGCAAAAATGTAATGACTTATTAGAAAAATACAAATGATTTATGCATATATTTCTTGTTATAGACTTTGTATATAGTTCTGTTATCCTGTTATGATTTCTCTTTTTTTTTTTTTGAATTTATAAAACCAAATAAGAAAATTGAAAAAAAAAGAAATATTTGTTTTGTACAGAAACAACTGTATGCCAGTTTACTACTAGATTTTCCATCCACAGAATAAGAATATGTTAGCAATGGGATTGTGGGGACTGAAAATGAAGGAGGATCCCCCCGCAAAAAATATAGACATCTGCCACTCTAAAAAATGTGTACTGTACTTAATATACAGTCAATAGTTTTACAGTAATTTGCTTTGTATCCAATATCATTTGCTCTTCTGCATGAAAGGACCCCTCCTGAATGTCAGTTTCCAGGTTTCTCAATTTCTGAAGACTGTTTATCACAAATGAGGCCAGGATTACTTGCCTATATATCAAAGAATCAATTGTGGAACTTTGTTTGGAATACTACAATGGCATTCATCCATTCCTTTGGAATCATCCTGTCCTCCAAACATTAGATAAAATACGGAAACTTCTGTGTAGCAGTTTATCATTAAAGTCTCCTGTAAGGTAACTTGCACACCATCTATGAACTTTCCTTCATTAAAAGCAATAACTTCTTTACCTTTTTAAACACTTTGGATGACTCCATCCTCTTGTCCCTGTCAATACCACTGTTGCATTCCATATCTTAACCTTTGTTTCTTCTGTTGTACATACTGATGACTACAATGAATTAGGAATCTCTGCCTTTGTTTTTGCCTTCTTGAGTCAGATGCCTTCCTTTCTTCTTTCATTTATCTAATTCCATTCAGATTTTGTTTCATTAAAGCTATTTTTATTGAAATACTTTCAATAATGGCTTTCCCTCCTTACTGTATAGGACAAATTTCAATAATTTTTAGGTTGGAGTAGACAGCAATGCTGCTGCTGGTACCCATCAACACATGACTAAGACATCTATTATGAGTTTTTTTTTATCTACACTAGATAACATCTCCTATCGGATACATAACTAGAAATGCCTCCCAAATACTGGAAGGGACTAATGACACATAGAAGCAACAATATCCCTCAAAGCCACTACAGCACCCCCAGACTTTATTCATACTAGAGACATTTCTGAATCAAAAGACGATATTGCTCTAACTGACCTCCACAATGTAAACTGGTCAACGTTACTTCATTTTTCTATTCCCATGAGGCCCTACAGATTGTCATTACCATTACCTAATCAATCCGCAACAAACATTTTCCCTTGACAAAAACGAGACTCCGAAGTAACTAAGGTTAATGGCTAATCCCAATCCTAAAATTGTTACAAACAACAGATAATGCTTGAAGACTCTGGAAATCCACTAATAATTCCAAGTATTAAAGTGTCTATATTTCTCTTAGACATATTTGTACACCTGAAATTAAAAATAAATAAATAAACAATTCTCTCTTTCTATGCACTTACCTCTAATCTACAGCAGGGTAATCCAACCACTTCTGGAAGCTAGTAACAGATATTGCTTACTTCAAAAATACTAAATCTTGCTTCAGAGACTGTAATGTTGAGAAGTCATGGAATGTCAACACTCCTGTATGACCCCCTCAGGCAAATACCCTCCCCACACAAACTTACACAAGTGATTGAAGTTTTCATATAAACTCAAATACCCCCCTAACCTCCACTCTAAAATCCTCCTCTTCATTTACCAATCCCCCCTTCTATTTTAGGGAAATCACACTAAAGAATTACGTAAAATCATTGTAAACTGATATAAGAAATGTAACCCCAATCTACTTAGCAACCACACAGCATTGCTAAGAATTGGTGCTCACCTCCACTGTAAATTCCTGAGATTTATTTTCAACATATCACTGACTACTGGTACCTTTGCCCCATAATTCAAAAGCTTGTGTATAATTTTCATCCCTGAAAATCATCAGCCTCTTCTCCCCAAAACTTCTGCCCTATTTCCCTTCTCTATCCTATCACAAAAATATTTGAGAAACATTAACAAGCAGCTATTAGACCACCTTAACAATTATGGCCTAATATTTAATGCCTAGCATGGATTTACTTCTACTTCTCTTTATACTGAAACTGATGAACTATTTGTCTCAATGGGAAAAGGACAACTTGCAGGAACATGTTTTATAGACTTGATCTGAGCATATAAAAGTAGTGATCATCACATACCCCTTAACAAATTACAGTTATTGAGTGCCATCACCAACAGGTATGCAACGGGCAGTTGGCAGCAGGCCAAGTCAGCATTCTCATCCATGGGTGGTTTCAAATAGCCTCTGTGCCTGCCTGGATAATATCTCCTTCCATTTGGCTCATTCCTGATTTAGTAGCCATGGGATTACCATATGGAATGAACAGTATGAGGATCATTGCAGGTGGGATGAAAAAAAACATGAGTGTGACTGAGCTTTAGGAGAGGAACCACTGAAAAATATCCCTGTGCAGCTGTCTCTTCCTTGATGATGTCAACAATTTTCACAGGCTCTGACTGATTAACAATAGCTGAAGTAACATCATTAGCAATATCTATGTGCAATGCCAGTTTCATAATCTTTACTGTCCTGTAATAATGATTTCACCTTCCTAGCCTTACATTTCACTGTGTGAATATTAGAATCAATAACAATGCACTGGATATGAATATCTTTAAAATTAGTCAACATTTTAATTGAATATTTCAGAGTTTAAAGAATTTTGCAAACTACAGCAGGTGTACCTGCTGTACAATGCTACATACCTAAGATTTGTTAGGCTAATAAATGAGAAGAAAACATCTCCCATGTGAAGGAGCAGGGAACAGTCTCTATTTTCTACAGAGTGTATAGTCCATAGTTTGGGAATGTCACTGTAATTTGTGTATACTCTGAAGGAAATAGTTTTGCTACATATCAATAGCAATGCATCAGAAATATTCAAGCCATGTATTAATGGGAATTCCATACCTTACCTTAAAATGTGCAATATAATAGCCACTTTTCTAGAAATGTAATAGTAATATTACAAAGATTTATCATTTAATTCTGTCATTTGTCCTATCTACAAGCCAAGTAAGTATCTGATAATTTATGTTGCTCTGTTACATGTTGCAGCCACCTTACAGCAGTATAAAATGTCTCATATTTAAAGCCAGTCACTCAGTTTTCCATTCTCGCCCCATGTTCTCTAATGGAATTTTTGTGCCATTTAACCTATTTAAAAATTAACATTGTTTTTGCTAATCCACATTATTTTGTGCGACAGACATATAAAGAGAGGGAAATAAATGTTGCAATACTAGGATTCATTAACTCATTAATTAATAGTCCAGTTGAAATGACTTAATTATATTGTCTACTACTTTACTAATTAATGATTATGCAACTTTACCAGGGTATGAACAAGTCTGCCCTTTATTTATCATATTTTACCTGGATAACTGCACCTTTTTAGCCATAGCCTCTGTCAGAAGTGTATGGGTAAACCAGTATACATAACAGCTGAGTACCCAATCAACCAACATGCTTGTGAGAGGTTTACAGAAGTAACACAAACACAGGCACACGTACTCACTCACACACACACACACACACACACACACACACACACACACACACGCACACACATACTCACACACACAAACACACACACGCACACATACTCACACACACAAACACACACACACACACACACACACACACACACACACACACACACACACACACATACACACACACACACAAATGCACACACGCACACACATGCACACACACACACATACACATACACACATACACATACACACACACACACACACACACACACACACACACACACACACACACACACACACACACACACACACACACACACACATGAACGCACACATGCACACATGGATGCACATATACAAACACACGCACACACACACACACACACACACACTCCACATACACACACACATGCACACACGTACACACACACACACACACACACACACACACACACACACACACACACACACACGCACACACACACACACACACTCACTCACATGGGCAGAACATGCAGATTTTATCCAGACAGTGTTAACATTTCAGGATCAAACCCTGAGCTGTGAGGCAATCACTTTACTACTTAGCCTCTTTTTGGTGTCAAAGGTACACTGGGCTGTGAGCTGCACCTTCAAAATGGTCCTTTCCTTCTAGACATAACTCTACTGAGTACTCTAAAATTCATCTTATTTACAGAATTGCAAACTTTTTATATCGCAAGACTTTTGCCTTACTTTCATAGCAGAAAAGGTTCATATTGGACTGCTTAAATGGTCTTTTAGGCAATAATTCTGACAGGCATCGCTAATTCTTTGTTATATTTTCTTAGAACTGAGATCCAGACTCTGGACCTTTATCATAGCTCTCAACCTCTTAGTGCAAGAAATCTGGACAGAGCATAAAAACAGGGACAGATTGAAATATTGTTCTTATAGGTTCATAGGTTGATAGGTTCAGAGGTGTGCACTAGGATAATGGCCCTGGAACCTTTACATGTCTAGCCCATAGGATTACCCTGGCATCGTGCTACCCAACCTTAGTTTCTAGTGCCTCTGTCGAGTAGAGCCACAGGAGGGATCCCCGGGGTGAATTTCCTATTTCCCATCCACTCATCAAGATTTTTCTTGAGGAGTGCTAATGAGGAACTTTGCTTGACATAGATGGGTAGCTTGTTACAGAGTATATGAAGTTTCTGGGACAAGAATCTATCCCTTCCGCATGTCCTGTTTATTGTGGTGACAAGATTTAGGTCCCTAGAGCGTGTAGCTCGGAGGGATTGGGATTTCTTTAGGTGTAGCATGTCCAACAGCTCTGGGTTTTGCATAGCTTTATATGTTAGGCAGAGATCTCCTCGGAGTAGGCAATATGCTACAGAGTAAAGCTGGGGTTTATTGAGACAGTCAGTATAGGGCATCTGTTTGAGGCCAGTAATCCTCTTTGTGAGGTACTTCTGTGGCCTTACCAGCTGCTGCAGATGTCTTGTGAGGTAACATTCCAAAAGGGGTGTTGTACTCTATAATGGGTGTAATGAGTGCTGAGTAGAGGGGAACAATGACCTCTTTTTTCCTGGATGAGAATCCTTTTGTGATGAGGTGTGCCACATAGAACTATTTCCTGACTACTGTGGCGATGTGATTATCAAAGGAGAGACTACTGTCCACCTAGGTCCCAAGGTCTCTTATCACACATTCGGCATTAAGTAGACTGCCGTTTATGTGGTGGTTCATGGGTACAGAGCTTTTACCAAAGGGGATGACAATGCACTTTTTGGCATTGAGCTTGAGGCCTTGCCTCTGACACCAGGCATCTGTCTCAGTGAGACCCTTCTGTAGGATGTCCACATCATTTGGAGACTCGACTATGGCTCCTAGTTTGCAGTCATCTGCAAGCTTCATTAGCCAGAGGCCTTCTGTGTAAGCCTGTACTTCAGAAAAGTAGATGCAAAACAGGAGAGGTCCCAGGACTGAACCCTGTGGTATTCCACTTGTCACTGGTTTGAAGTCAGATTTGGAGTCTGCAACTTTTACAGTGACGGTTCTGTCAGTGAGCCAGTTGGCAACACATCTTGTGACATAGGGATTTATACCTAGTTTAGTGAATTTAGCTATAATTCCAGAATGGGGGATGGTGTTGAAAGCCTTGGCGAGGTCATGATAGGCTGTGTGAACCACCTTACCCTTGTCTATGGCTTTGGTGACTGCCTCAAAGACGTCGATCATTATTTGCCTTTCACAAACCCGAACCAGTTGGGGTCCAGGGTTTGGAGGTTACCAATGTCTTTGTTTATGAGTTCCATGATGATACATTCCATAGCCTTGCAGACAAGGCTCATCAGGCTAATAGGGCGATAGTTCCCAGGATCAGTGGTGGCTCCCTCTTTGTAGAGTGGGATAACTGTTGCTGTGCACCATTCAGTGGGCTCAAAGCCTGATGTGAGACTATGATTGAACATGGTGCTTAGGTGGGGAGCCAGTTCATTCTGAAGTTCATGTAAAACGCACCCTGGAATGTTGTCCGGTCCCATGGATGCTGTGTTTTTGGTTTTAGAGAGTGCATCTTTTACTTGCATAGATGTGATTACAGGGACTCTGCATTCTTCCTATATAGATATGGGTCTTTTAGGGGGTGAGAGGGGGGTAAAGTTAGTACTGAACCTATCTGCCAAGATGTTGGCAATATCAGTTGGTACTGTAATTTTCGTAGAAACCAGAACGAGTAAACCAGGAAACAACAGCTCACGGCCAAAGAAATCACCAGGACCTGGATGAAGATGGTATACTGCAATAAATCCTTTTATTTCACGTTTAACATCCACGAATGAAGACAGCTCACTGTAATTTTCGTGCCATTGTGCTGTAACTCAGAGCAGATGTGGGTGTTGCCATTGAGATTCTTGACATAGCTATATAGAATGCTTTGTGGTTGCACTTAGAATCAGTGTCGATTTTGTTTTCGTAGCTAGCTTTGGAGGATCTTATAAGGGATCTCAGCTTCTTACTGAGGCTGGCCAGGGAGCTGCTCCACTCATGGGATTTTACTCTCTTTTGCAACAGTTCCTTCCTTCTGTTGTAGAGTTTGTTTATGGCAGGGGACCACCAGATTGGCTTAATTTTTTTGAAGGATAGCACCTTAGTTCTGTTTGGGATAGCACGATCCATGTCCTCATGTAAGTGCTTATAGAGTGCATTTGTGTTGGATTCAGTAGTCATAACTGTATTGCCCATCTGCATGGGTGTCATGAAGTTCGCCACTTCTGTCTTAAGAAGCATAAAGTTGGCTTTAGAGAAATATTTTACCATGGTTTCTTTAATGAGGGGTGGGGGCGGGATGTGGATATCAAGGGTGATTAGCTTATGGTTGGATCTGACCAATGAGGAGTTGACTTCAGGTGTGGAACACCGGTCACTCATGTTGACAATGACTATGTCTAGGATATTGTTGCCCCTGGTGGGGGTGTGGATAAGTTGATCCAGGGCATTGGAATGTATGAACTCCAGAAAGCGTTACAAGTGCTGACTGGGGAAGTCCATTTGGGCATAAAGGCAGAGGGCTGGGAAGACAAGCTCCAGTAAGCAGTACAAACAATATCTTTTAAGTTATACAAGATCAACAATGTCGAGCAAAATAAATCATCGTCATCATCATTATCATCATTGTCACCATCATCATCATCATTATCATCATTATCATCATCGTCATCATCATTGTCATCATCATCATCATTATCATCATCGTCATCATCATCATCATTGTCATCATCGTCATCATCATCATCATCATTATCATCATCATCATTATCATCCCCCTTTTTTCCCATTTTTTTTCAGGCAAAATAAAATTAAAATACATTTCACAACATCAAAATAGATAGTAATTCTACATACAGTAGTAAGGCTTCTTATACTAATTACACTCTGCACAGATGTAGTTAAGTAAGTACACATTAGGATAGATATCACAGTACAGAGCAGTGAGGTACTTACAAAGAGCAGAAAACAAAAGATTGACTTAGTTATGAGATATAAATGAAATGAGTGGTAAACGAGTTAATAGAGGTATAGATAGAAGGTGGGTTGGGTGAAGACTGAGTCATAGTTGGTAACAGAATACAGGTAAAAACAGGTATAGTAGAAGAGAAGGAAGACAGCAGAGGTGTTAGACTTATCCTGGAGAGGTACAGGTATGGAGCCAGGATGTTGGGATGAGGTGTTAGACTTGTCCTGGAGAGGTACAGCTACAGAACCATGATGTTGGGATGAGGTGTTAGATTTATCTTGGAGAGGTACAGTTATGGAGCCAGGATGTTGGGATGAGGTATTAGAGCTATCCTGGAGAGGTACAGCTACAGAACCATGATGTTAGGATGAGGTGTTAGATTTATCCTGTAGTGGTACAGGTACGGAGCCAGGATGTTGGGATGAGGTGTTAGACTTATCCTGGAGATGTACAGGTATGGAGCCAGGATGTTGGGATGAGGTGTTAGACTTATCCTGGAGTTGTACAGCTACAGAACCATGATGTTAGGATGAGGTGTTAGATTTATCCTGTAGTGGAACAGGTACGGAGCCAGGATGTTGGGATGAGGTGTTAGACTTATCCTGGAGAGGTTATAGTTATGGAGCCAGGATGTTGGGATGAGGTATTAGAGCTATCCTGGAGAGGTACAGCTACAGAACCATGATGTTAGGATGAGGTGTTATATTTTTTCTGTAGTGGTACAGGTACGGAGCCAGGGTGTTGGGATGAGATGTTAGACTTATCCTGGAGATGTACAGGTATGGAGCCAGGATGTTGGGATGAGGTGTTAGACTTATCCTGGAGAGGTACAGGTACAGAGCCAGGATGTTGGGATGAGGTGTTAAACTTATCCTAGAGTTGTACAGGTACGGAGCCAGGATGTTGGGATGAGGTATTAGAGCTATCCTGGAGAGGTACAGGTAGAGAGCCGGGATGTTGGGATGAGGTGTTAGACTTATCCTGGAGAGGTACAAGTACAGAGCCAGGATGTTGGGATGAGGTGTAAGACTTATCCTGGAGAGGTACAGGTACAGAGCCGGGATGTTGGGATGAGGTGTTAGACTTATCCTGGAGAGGTACAGGTACAGAGCCAGGATGTTGGGATGATGTGTAAGACTTATCCTGGAGAGGTACAGGTACAGAGCCAGGATGTTGGGAAGAGGTGTTAAACTTATCCTAGAGTTGTACAGGTACGGAGCCAGGATGTTGGGATGTGTTTTCTTAGATGTGGTTTGAATGCCTGTTGGTTTTCAAGAAGCCTGAAAGCAGAACAACATTCTTGAGGGTAGCTACAGAGTTTGAGTATAAGGCTCCTGACGCATTTTACTGACAGATATGAAAAGTTTGTCATTAGAGCAAAGACCTTTGGAAGAGTGGTAGTGTTGAAACACACATTTTAGTGCTGGATACTTACCAGGGTAGTATATTAGAGTATGAGCTAGTAGTAGCTGACTATAGTAGGGGTGATGTGGGAGTTCTATCCATGGTAGGGTGGTAGTGTTGAAGCGTGCCTTTACATGCTGGATACTTATCATGGTAGTATATTAGAGTATGAACTAATAGTAGCTGACTGTAGTAGGGGTGATGTGGGAGTTCTTTCCATATTAGGGTGGTAGTGTTGAAGCATGTCTTTACATGCTGGATACTTATCATGGTAGTATATTAGAGTATGAACTAATAGTAGCTGACTGTAGTGGAGATGACATGGACGTTCAGTCTAATTTAGTTGTTTAAAAGCAGAACAGTGTTGACTTATGAAGGGATGGCTTGAAGAAAAGCAAGTTACCATTGTTCCAGGTTTGTTTGTGTGCATGTTTGTAGGTTAGTAAAGAGTGGACAGGCATGCAGTAGGGTAGGTAAGAGATAGCCTTTAGCCATACCTTTTCTAGTTCTGTCAGTAAGGCATGGTTTTATTATATACAAGAGACCAAGCTTTTGGTGTTTCTTTTAATAACAGTTTGGAAGTGTAGGTCAAATCTGAATTTGCCATCAGTTATGACTCCTAAGAATTTGGTGTTAAGGGCCTGTTCAATCAGGGTGTTACTTAATGAAGTTATTTTGACAAGAGTTTTGTTTTTACGTTCGGTGACAATCTCGAAGCATGAACAGAACTGGACAAATCCAAAATGAAAATTCAGTACACAATGTCAGGGTTCAGACAAGTATACCTGTACAGATTGCAAATGGAACCAAAAACTGGGGAGATGTGTTGTCTCAGCACTAACCATTCCCTGCTGCACGATTTGTCAGTTGATAGAGCTCCAGCTGACGAACGGATGAAAAGGAAAACAGACAATTGCCATAACAACCTTTAGGTGTCCAGAGCCATGCCTAAAACGTCTTTGCCATACTTTCTCTTCTTCCTCCTCTTAAACACCTTATTATTAGACAAACCCTTCCATCCCTATGAGGGGGAAGCTTGAGCCCCATAGGAGTCAACAAAGGTGACTCTTCTTCCCTCTCTTGAGCAATCCTCTATATTACTTAAAGTTTTACTAGACAGTGGAACTCCCTGCCTATCCCACTAAAACAGGACAACTGTGCATCTATCTTTAAGCACAACCTAAAACAGCACCTAACTGCTTCTTCACACCCTGACAAACTTTTCTCTCTCGATTCTCTATGCTATCAGCAAGCCATAATTCTCCAGATCTCCTATCTTATCCTGTAAATAATGTCATAAATACCAGCTGTATGCTTGTTTTCATTGCTCCTATGTAAGTGAAATCTGTATATCTCTGTTTAATTAAGTGCAACCTGTTTATTGCATAACACTTCTACAGAATTGTATTAAACTCATTGCAAGATTCTAAAATCCCATTTCTACTGCTAAGAAACTGAAAATCTTTTTTTCTCTGCTCTGTAAATTGTAACTTGTGTAACCTTAATGGAGCTTTTCTCCCTGGGTCTCTGCTGAAGATGGGAATGAGTGCCCAATTGGACCATCCAGATTACAAAGGCAATACAAATAAATAAATAATTTAAGTGATATAAAACTGTTATGATAGTCAAATGAGTTCTCTTGAAAAAGCACCCTGGACAAGGGTTTCGCAACCTGCTTCCTTGTTCAGTCCTCTAAACAGGCATGTGAGTTGGTGTAACGTGTAAGTTGATGAGAAACCTTACATTACAAGGTTTTATGCCTGTCTAGAAACTGGGTGATTGCAGCATATTTCCCTGGAGCTACTGATATTTCTGTTCTATTTGGCACAGAACGGTTACTAATGGCCATATGCTGAATAGAAGGTGGTATACTCTGGGGTGTCTCACTGTAAACCATGTCTGTGGTCAGATATGTTTTTCAAAAATGTGTTTACTCTGACTGTTCAAAATGATGGTCTTTGCCATGAAACTTTAAAGCCAGTATAGCTGGATAACAAAAGATAGTGGCAGTATTAATTTTACAGTAAGACAAGCACACTGATGTGAAAGATATCCTCTTTAACATAGTCTGCTATGTCAAGTCCTGAAAAATTAAATCCTTTAGACCACTCGAATAAGAGATCTCCCTTTTATTGATTGTTGTAGTATTCTTTTTTGTCCTCTTCCTAAAACTTATTTGTTTAGGCAGACTACCCTCTGGTGCTAGAGAATGAAGTGAATTGTATGCCTGTTATATTATAAATATTCTGTTATAATAGGTTCATATCCTGTTTGCAAGGAAATCCATGAGGATCCTTTTTCTATGCGTTCTGGTAATCCCAGTGAGTGCAGACTGTTAGGTCTGCTTCTGTTTTCTAAATCCTCTACTTTGGCCCAGAGACTTCTGTCTTCACTTTAGTGACCATCTAATATAGACTTATGATCCCCTGTTATCACTTTCTGTTGCATCACAATCATTACTAGCTCTATTACTTAAGTACAGCAATGGTCTAACAGCTGCTGCTTGGAGCTTATATCCAATGTGAGATGCGAGGAGTAATGTAAGAACCTTGTGATCAATGCAGATCATCTATGCTACTGACCAAATACAAGTCTGAGAATAAAGAGGATGCAGATTCCTTCATCATTGACTTAGCCTCATTGATTCAGACATCCATCTTAGCTAATGACTGAGATTTGACCATTCGACATAAGCTTGATATGAGATCTTAACATGTTAAAAAGCACACTGCAAGTTAGTTCCCTTAGCCATATGGCATGAAAGGAAAAAAGCAAACATCTGGCTGCCAATAAAGGTAAACTTTAACTTCTAATGAGGCCTGTGGGATAAGCAACTCACATCATCATGGTAGACTCCTCTCGGCAGTGCCCCAGTGAACTTGATAAGTTCTGCTGTATCTTAAGCCTTCCAAATTTAGGTAAGTTTATCGTGTAGGTTATTTTAAGTAGTTTCAGACCTACCTCATAGATAATGAACTCATAAATCTTTTTCACTCTCAGTCTTGGTTTTCCCTTTGCCACAGTATAGAAACTGCCCTTCCTTGGGTAGTAAATGATTTCTTGATGGCCAGAGACCAGTGTTTTTATTCTGTATCGGTGATCTTGAAACTCTTAGAGGAGTTTGACACTATTGGCTATGGCATACTGATCAAATGCTTACATTGTTACTGTTGTCTCTCCTCTACAGTCTTATATTGGTTTGAATCATACCTGTCAGGCTATTTCCAAAGAGTTTATTCTGGCCTGAAAGCATCTTCAGTGTATCTGAAGGATTATGAAGTTTGAGAAGATTCAATCTTAGGCCCATTATTGTTGATGGTTTATATGCTTCCATTGGGACACCTAATTAAAAAGAGAGGCCTAGCATACCACAATTATGCAGATGGCATTCACATTTACTTCTCTTTTCCTTGGGAGAAATGATTGTCTGTGTGTGTGTGTGTGTGTGTGTGTGTGTGTGTGTGTGTGTGTGTGTGTGTGTGTGTGTGTTTGTGTGCGTGTGCATGCATGTGTGTGTGTGTGTGTGTGTGTGTGTGTGTGTGTGTGTGTGCGTCTGTGTGTGTGCATGTGTGTGCATGTGCATGTGTGCGCATGTGCGTGTGCATGTGTGTGTATGTAATCCTTAGCTGACCACCCTGAAGCAATATACTTTTGGGTTTCTGATATTTGGTTGAAAATGAATTTCTCCAAAACAAAGGCTGTGGCAATTCATACTCCCTTGAGGAATTCCTATGCCCCTTGACTCCATACTTATGTCTTCTATGATGCAAACAGACTTGACATTGCATATAGGATGTGTAACCTGGGTATTATTCTAGACTGCACGTTGATATTGCAGGTTCAAGTGTCAGTGGCTGTAAAGTCCTTATGTTCTACTTAGCATTGTATGTAAGCTACATCACTTACTGTCTCAAGATTATATCTCAGTAGTAGTTATTGTCTTAGTCTCATCACGGCTGGATTACTGCAATGCTATTTAACCAGGATTACCCAACAGGGAACTGGACTGCTTTCTGTTAGTGTTGAATTCTGCAGCCAAGATATTTACTAGTACTACTCCTTGTCAACTCATTATGCTGTTCTGTGTGACAGGTACTTAGAAATACTAGTCTTTATCAACACAGTACTCTGTTCTATGTGCAGGTTACATATAGGTACTACTCATTCCAACACATACTCTGTTCTATGTGCAGGTTACTTTCAAGTGCTACTCCTTACCAACATATCACTCTGTTCTATGTGCAGGTTACATACAGGTACTAGTCCTTACCAGCACATTACTCTGTTCTGTGTACAGGTTACTTGCAAGTACTACTCAATACAAACACATTGCTCGGCTCTGTGTGCAGGCTACTTACTAGTATTACTCCTTACAAACTCATTGCACTGTTCTGTATGACAGTGTACTTAAAAATACTAGTCTTTACCAACACATTACTCTGTTCGATGTGCAGGTTACTTATAGGCACTACTCATTCCAACACATTACTCTGCTCTATATGGGGGTTACTTAGGAGTACTACTCCATACCAAAAACATATTTCTGTTTTGTGTGCAAGTTAATTACAAGTGTTAGCCCTTACCAACACACAACTCTGCTCTGTGTGCAGGTTACTTACTAGTACTACTCCTTAGTAACACATTATTCAATTCTGTGTGCAGGTTTCTTTCAAGTACTGCTTCTTACTAACATATCACTCTGTTCTATGTGCAGGTTACATACAGCTACTACTCCTTGCCAGCACATTAGTCCGTTCTGTGTGCAGGTTACTTACTAGTACTATTCCTTACCAACATACTACCCAGTTCTGTGTGCAGGTTACTCCCAACTACTGCTCCTTACCAACATATCACTCTGTTCTTTGTGCAAGTTACATACAGGTACTACTCATTACCAACACATTACTATGCTCTGTGTACTGGTTACTTTCAAGTACTATTCATTACAATCACATAACTAGGCTCTGTGTGCAGGCTACTTAACTAGTACTACTCCTTACCAACTCATTGCACTGTTCTATGTGACAGGGTACTTAAAATACTAGTCTTTACCAACACATTACTCTGTTTGATGTGCAGTTTACTTATAAATACTACATACTCCAACACACAACTCTGCTCTGTGTGCAGGTTACTTACTAGCACTACTCCTTAGCAACACATTACTCAATTCTGTGTGCAGGTTACTTTCAAGTACTGCTTCTTACCAACATATCACTCTGTTCTTTGTGCAGGTTACATACAGCTACTACTCCTTACCAGCACATTACGCTGTTCTTTGTATAGGTTATTTAAAAGTATTACTCCTTACCAACACATTACTATTTGTTCCCTACAGTCTGCACTGGCCACTGGTTTGATTTAGGATCACCTTTAAGCTTCTGGTGTTGGTGTCTTTGTCCATGCATGACATGGATCCCTCATACCTGAAATAATTAATGGTGCCATATACCCCAAATAGGCTTTTTTTGCTCAGCCACACAGGGGATGCTAGTGGTTCCATAGGTATATCTTCAGATCTCTGGTAAATTTTACTTTGCATATCAAGCATCCCTCCTGTGGAATTTACTATCTCAGTGGCTTCTACTGCAGATCACTTAAAAATTATCTTTTAATAGTGCATATGAAGGGTTATGATACCATAATATTTCTGGTTTTCATTTTTGTACTATGTATTAGATTGTTGTTAATTGCCCTGCACTGTCCAATTTTCCAACAGCAAATAGATCTCTATTTCAGATTTAGTACACTCTGAAGAACCATTAGTTCAATATTACAATATTATACTGCTAAAGGTGAGCTTGGATGAATTCTGAATCAGAGCGAATGAGGCAGCACAGTGACATCTTCTCAATAATGCAAGTGCTATGTAAACTACATGGTCCCCTGACTCATAGCTAGATCCATTAGTTTTGTCTGATACTGGCATGTATTCTGTTTAAAGCTGAATGACACAGAGGAATCCATATCTGTGTAATGCAATGGGAAAGAATAACACCCATTTCATAATCCTACAAGACAAATGACCCAATGTATATACAGAGCCATTGAACCTACAAATATAACATACCAATTTCACCTCAGAGTAACTCTACTAACCCTTTAATACAAATAAACATTTTATGGAGCAGAAGATACCTATGCAACAGTTCATCATTTGCATTTCTTGAGCAATCTATTTCCTATCAGAACACATATAAAAGCAGACAGACATGTAAAAAGAAGATGCAAGTCCCTGCAGCATTAAACTGCCAGTAAATTGACTACACATTTAGTACAGGCTGACCTAGTCAAACTCTGATGCTAATTATAGCATGTTTGGTTACAACACTGTATTGGTGACTGTACCTAACAGCTACATTCATCATTTTTGTAAGGCATTGTAATACTTGAGCTAATACTACACATCCTTTAGTTATGTACCTGGATACATTTACAAGGTACAAGAAGAGCTAGCAATGAATAGCTGTAATACCCCACTCACCTTGCACTCTCACATATTGCTATAATATAACCATGTGCCAACTCTTACGCAAATTTAGTGGTACATTATTGGGAGAGGGAGTTTTTATTTAGTAGCATATATTACCAACAAGTGCTACTATATAAAAGATTTGTTGATGACATACTACTATTTTGGAAAGGAACTGAGATGGATCTTTTAGAGTTTATCAGTTTCTTGGAGTCGACTACTGATTTCTTGAAATTTACCTCAGAAATCTCTGCAAGAGAAGTATGTTTCTTGGATTTTAAAATAACCAGGATGATGGATGGTGGTCTCTCTACGAGTCTATACAGAAAACCTTGTTGGAGGAATACACTTTTATGTTATAGTAGCATGCACCCTAGACATGTCTTTCCTAATGTGGTAAAAGGGCAGTTTGTCAGAATATATAGGTTATGTAAAGAGAATCCTGACCTACAGAGGCAGCTCGATGATCTACACACCCTGTTTTTAGACAGGGGGTATAATGATTCTATGATAAATAAAGTGAGATGCTCCATTATGGATAATATAAATGAGAATACTAAAATCACCATGAATCATGCGAATAATAGACCAAGAGGGAGTTATGATATTATAACCCCGTTTATTACGAGATACACTAATGGCAATAGGAAAGTGGTGGACATAATAAGCAAACATTGGAGTGTACTCACCATAGATGCTAAAACGTTGAATATAGTGGGACATAAACCAAGATTCAACTATAGGAATAGTAAGAATTTAAAAAGGCTATTATGTAAGGAACACACAAAAGATAGAATCAATAGATTAAGTATAAATAAAATGGGTACTTTTTGCTGTATGAGATGTAACATGTGTAGATATATAACATTCGAACAACATTTTGTTCACCCTACCATGATGTTTGAGTTTAAACCTAAGTTCTATGCTACATGCAATAGTAAGAATCTAATTTACTTAGCTACATGCACAAAATGTACAGGGTTTTATGTGGGCATGACAGCAAGGAGGTTAAAAGACAGAATATATAATCATATATACGATATCAGGAAAATGAACAACCATAACGCGTTGGCCAGACATGTTAGTTTAAATGTAGGTCATACTTTTAGGTTCAGGGTGTTACAGATGATATTGCAGAATAAACGAGGGGGCAGTAACCTGAATCACTTAGAATCAGTTGAGCTTGAATGGATCTTTAGAATGAGAGCACATGTAGAACCAGGGCTCAACCAGTCTATTAGCATTAAACCAATACTGGATGCACATATTTAAATGTATTTTTGGATTCAACCATATATATATATATATATATATATATATATATATATATATATATATATATATATATATTTCTATATTGTATTTTTATATTACATACTATATATATTATTAATATTCTCTACATTAATGTTTTAAGAGGTAATGGATTATAAGCACTGGGCATGCTTAAGGACCCAGATTTATACCCTGGATGTAGATGTACGTTACTACACGCATTTTAGTAAATAGTGTTTTGATATATTTTATATATTTTTACATCGGATAGTGTAATATGATGTTGCAAATTGTGTTTTGTTTAAATTATTAATTTTTAGTTAGTCAATTATTATTACTTTATACTACTTATCACATTGTATTTTTTGTATTCAGGATACACATACACACATTTCATTATATATGATTCACTTTATATCTGGCTTTCAACCAGGAGCTGGTTGCCTTAAATATTGCTTGCTCAATCAATCAATTATTGAATTCAATTATTGTATCCATTATTCAATTATTTGGTTGTGCAGTTAGTACTTAAGAACTGTTTGAAAATGTGTTTGTGAAATCTGAAGAAGCATGCCTGTGTAGCATGTGAAAGCGCTTATTTTATCTCATTTTCTTTTACTTCGACATTAAATACTGGTTTTATAACATCGTGGTGGTTGTGTCCAGTTTTGGTTTTGATACTATTCTCATTGGGAGTTACAACCTTTAGACGGTAGCAGCACTTATTTTTCTTTATAATATAACCATGTAATAGTTTACTGCAGATAATGTAAGTGCAGGTGTGGCTCTATGGTATAGGGGAATAAAGTCCTGATTCTGATACACATGGCCCAGGACTGACTAGCAGCCTGGCTGCCGGAGAAACTGATGATGCAAGGCAGGAGCATCCATTGCTGTCTCATTAACCTTAGGTGAGGGATGAGGGCTTTCCCTGTTGCATAACCTGCACCTTTTGTAGATAAGTACACGGCATTATGCATATGAGAAGGTGAGATATGCTTTGGTTTTCCAAGCCATATCCACAAGTTAACCTTCATGGAGCATATACAGCAATATTCATTCTAACTAAGGAAGGCACAGTGGGCTCACACATCTGTGAGTGTGCACATCATCTAAGAAGAGAGAGCATACAGCTAGAAAAATAGAAAAACAATTTTGTGGCTCCTATGTATCTCCCTCACCATGACCAGCTCTTACACCAGTGATAGGGAATAAGTGGATGCAGTTCTGTTAGAGCTGGACACTTAGCAGCATGTGGCACAGAAAAAATAAATAAATACATATTGCAGAAATAGTAAACATAACTTATGTATACAGAACTTTCTGTGAAATAAATGAAACTTTCCATATCACCAAGTTATACTAGGTATGATATTAACATTGTTACTGAAACAACAGCAACATAACTTTATGGGATAGATCCCTAGAAAAATCATTTTTGGACTGATCTTGTTGTACAGTGAAAATCACCATCAGCGCAAATTTGTACACCAGAGCTGAGGTCATAGTCATATAACAGCTATTTAGCAATATGGCCTACAGGCTGTTATCAATCTCTGATGTATTTAAGTAAATATCATATATTCCTAGAATAAATAATTGTTATGCTCTGATTTAAAGAATATAAGCTAAGGCATTTAGCTAGTCTGCTACAGTAAAGCATTTCAGAGCATTAAAGCTACAATGAAAAAATGCAAACTCTCTGAATCACAAGCAGTTTCTTGCTGGATAAGATCCAAATCAATAATTCTTACAAAATAAGTCAGGTACTTTTAATAGACAGAGACTGCAATGTCTCAGGTTGTATGTTTTAAGAAACCCATTTTGAAAGCCAACCTAAGTTAATATTCTGGTCGCATATTAATTTTTTCTCATCCATTTTGGCACCACCAGCTAGAAATTATACTTTTCACTTCAGAGATGGTGCTTTTTTTTTTTTTTTTTTTTTGACAGATGTTTCCACAGTAAGCAGTTTTTGTTTTCTCTGACATGCAACAATGTCAACAGTAGAATAAATAAGCTTTGGAATGCAAACAGTGAAGTCTACATCAATGGCACTATAAAGACCTGTATCTTACACACACACACACACACACACACACACACACACACACACACACACACACACACACACACACACACACACACACACACACACACACTCTTTAAAAAATATATACCTTTGGATACTCAGTAATGACCACCCCTTGCAGACTAGCTGGCTGTAAACACACTATTTGTCAAGTATCAGCCATGCATTCTATGGTGTTGAAAAGTAGGAATAAAAATTCTGAGCAAGTCTGCCATGCATTACGATATCTGTACATGAATTTCAAGCAGTCTATTGCTTTTTTAAAAATGTCTCATTATAATCAACATACCTAGCCAGTTAACACATAAATAAATAAATAAATTAATTAATTAATTAATTTAACTATAAGGTCATTTTGACCATATGGTGTGAGATGGTGTGGTAATTACAAAAACTTCTAAAAAAGCTTTTGCTTTAAAAACTGTATGATTTGGTAATTATATATGGTATGGAGGTCATAGCCAGCTTTGAAGATTTATTATTTCTACTCATATCAGGAACGTGAACAATACACTTTAATTGGTGAAATGTTCTGAAGATGAAAAAAGTAGAATTCACTATCTCTGCAGATGGAAAAAATGGCAAACAGTTTCTAGCAATTACAGACATCCTATGGATTTGTTAACTGTTTTTTTTTAATTTCTTTAAGTTTTTTGAGTTTTTAATACCATGACAGAATGGACCCCATTCCTAAGTCAAAGTATGTTTAAAGTTCATGACATTAGTATTGTTCAGTCTTTGATGTCAGCCAGAGCTGCTCTTCACTGCACCTGCAATTTGCCCAGTAATGATGCCTCCTGCAATTCGTATGGAGTTGCATGCATTGGTAGCATATCTAAGTACGACTGTAAATTCTTTTTTATAAGACCTATTGCTCCTACTATTGGAAGTGTCTGGGTCTCCTTCTTCACATTGCTTTGCTCCGACTACTATTGGAAGTGTCCGGTCTCCTTCTTCACATTGCTTTGCTCCGACTACTATTGGAAGTGTCTGGGTCTCCTTCTTCACATTGCTTTGCTCCGACTACTATTGGAAGTGTCTGGGTCTCCTTCTTCACATTGCTTTGCTCCTACTACTATTGGAAGTGTCTGGGTCTCCTTCTTCACATTGCTTTGCTCCGACTACTATTGGAAGTGTCCGGGTCTCCTTCTTCACATTGCTTTGCTCCGACTACTATTGGAAGTGTCCCGGTCTCCTTCTTCAACTTGCTTTGCTCCGTCTACTATTGGAAGTGTCTGGGTCTCCTTCTTCATTGCTTTGCTCTGACTACTATTGGAAGTGTCTGGGTCTCCTTCTTCACATTGCTTTGCTCCTACTACTATTGGAAGTGTCTGGGTCTCCTTCTTCACATTGCTTTGCTCCGACTACTATTGGAAGTGTCTGGGTCTCCTTCTTCACATTGCTTTGCTCCGACTACTATTGGAAGTGTCTGGGTCTCCTTCTTCACATTGCTTTGCTCCTACTACTATTGGAAGTGTCTGGGTCTCCTTCTTCACATTGCTTTGCTCCGACTACTATTGGAAGTGTCCGGGTCTCCTTCTTCACATTGCTTTGCTCCGACTACTATTGGAAGTGTCTGGGTCTCCTTCTTCACATTGCTTTGCTCCGACTACTATTGGAAGTGTCCGGGTCTCCTTCTTCACATTGCTTTGCTCCGACTACTATTGGAAGTGTCCGGGTCTCCTTCTTCACATTGCTTTGCTCACTACTATTGGAAGTGTCTGGGTCTCCTTCTTCACATTGCTTTGCTCACTACTATTGGAAGTGTCCGGGTCTCCTTCTTCACATTGCTTTGCTCCGACTACTATTGGAAGTGTCTGGGTCTCCTTCTTCACATTGCTTTGCTCCTACTACTATTGGAAGTGTCTGGGTCTCCTTCTTCACATTGCTTTGCTCCTACTACTATTGGAAGTGTCTGGGTCTCCTTCTTCACATTGCTTTGCTCCGACTACTATTGGAAGTGTCTGGGTCTCCTTCTTCACATTGCTTTGCTCCTACTACTATTGGAAGTGTCTGGGTCTCCTTCTTCACATTGCTTTGCTCCGACTACTATTGGAAGTGTCTGGGTCTCCTTCTTCACATTGCTTTGCTCCGACTACTATTGGAAGTGTCCGGGTCTCCTTCTTCACATTGCTTTGCTCCTACTACTATTGGAAGTGTCTGGGTCTCCTTCTTCACATTGCTTTGCTCCGACTACTATTGGAAGTGTCTGGGTCTCCTTCTTCACATTGCTTTGCTCCGACTACTATTGGAAGTGTCCGGGTCTCCTTCTTCACATTGCTTTGCTCCGACTACTATTGGAAGTGTCTGGGTCTCCTTCTTCACATTGCTTTGCTCCTACTACTATTGGAAGTGTCTGGGTCTCCTTCTTCACATTGCTTTGCTGACTACTATTGGAAGTGTCTGGGTCTCCTTCTTCACATTGCTTTGCTCCTACTACTATTGGAAGTGTCTGGGTCTCCTTCTTCACATTGCTTTGCTCCGACTACTATTGGAAGTGTCTGGCTCTCCTTCTTCACATTGCTTTGCTCCTACTACTATTGGAAGTGTCTGGGTCTCCTTCTTCACATTGCTTTGCTCCGACTACTATTGGAAGTGTCCGGTCTCCTTCTTCACATTGCTTTGCTCCTACTACTATTGGAAGTGTCTGGGTCTCCTTCTTCACATTGCTTTGCTCGACTACTATTGAAGTGTCCGGTCTCCTTCTTCACATTGCTTTGCTCGACTACTATTGGAAGTGTCCGGTCTCCTTCTTCACATTGCTTTGCTCCGACTACTATTGGAAGTGTCTGGGTCTCCTTCTTCACATTGCTTTGCTCCGACTACTATTGGAAGTGTCTGGGTCTCCTTCTTCACATTGCTTTGCTCCGACTACTATTGGAAGTGTCTGGGTCTCCTTCTTCACATTGCTTTGCTCCGACTACTATTGGAAGTGTCTGGGTCTCCTTCTTCACATTGCTTTGCTCCGACTACTATTGGAAGTGTCTGGGTCTCCTTCTTCACATTGCTTTGCTCCTACTACTATTGGAAGTGTCTGGGTCTCCTTCTTCACATTGCTTTGCTCCTACTACTATTGGAAGTGTCTGGGTCTCCTTCTTCACATTGCTTTGTCTCCGACTACTATTGGAAGTGTCTGGGTCTCCTTCTTCACATTGCTTTGCTCCGACTACTATTGAAGTGTCTGGGTCTCCTTCTTCACATTGCTTTGCTCCTACTACTATTGGAAGTGTCTGGGTCTCCTTCTTCACATTGCTTTGCTCCTACTACTATTGGAAGTGTCTGGGTCTCCTTCTTCACATTGCTTTGCTCCTACTACTATTGGAAGTGTCTGGGTCTCCTTCTTCACATTGCTTTGCTCCGACTACTATTGGAAGTGTCTGGCTCTCCTTCTTCACATTGCTTTGCTCCGACTACTATTGGAAGTGTCTGGGTCTCCTTCTTCACATTGCTTTGCTCCGACTACTATTGGAAGTGTCGGTCTCCTTCTTCACATTGCTTTGCTCCGACTACTATTGGAAGTGTCTGGGTCTCCTTCTTCACATTGCTTTGCTCCTACTACTATTGGAAGTGTCTGGGTCTCCTTCTTCACATTGCTTTGCTCCGACTACTATTGGAAGTGTCGTCTCCTTCTTCACATTGCTTTGCTCCGACTACTATTGGAAGTGTCTGGGTCTCCTTCTTCACATTGCTTTGCTCCGACTACTATTGAAGTGTCCGGTCTCCTTCTTCACATTGCTTTGCTCCGACTACTATTGGAAGTGTCTGGGTCTCCTTCTTCACATTGCTTTGCTCCGACTACTATTGGAAGTGTCCGGGTCTCCTTCTTCACATTGCTTTGCTCCGACTACTATTGGAAGTGTCTGGGTCTCCTTCTTCACATTGCTTTGCTCCGACTACTATTGGAAGTGTCTGGGTCTCCTTCTTCACATTGCTTTGCTCCTACTACTATTGGAAGTGTCTGGGTCTCCTTCTTCACATTGCTTTGCTCCGACTACTATTGGAAGTGTCTGGGTCTCCTTCTTCACATTGCTTTGCTCCTACTACTATTGGAAGTGTCTGGGTCTCCTTCTTCACATTGCTTTGCTCCGACTACTATTGGAAGTGTCCGGGTCTCCTTCTTCACATTGCTTTGCTCCGACTACTATTGGAAGTGTCTGGGTCTCCTTCTTCACATTGCTTTGCTCCGACTACTATTGGAAGTGTCTGGGTCTCCTTCTTCACATTGCTTTGCTCCTACTACTATTGGAAGTGTCTGGGTCTCCTTCTTCACATTGCTTTGCTCCGACTACTATTGGAAGTGTCTGGGTCTCCTTCTTCACATTGCTTTGCTCCTACTACTATTGGAAGTGTCTGGGTCTCCTTCTTCACATTGCTTTGCTCCTACTACTATTGGAAGTGTCTGGGTCTCCTTCTTCACATTGCTTTGCTCCGACTACTATTGGAAGTGTCCGGGTCTCCTTCTTCACATTGCTTTGCTCCGACTACTATTGGAAGTGTCTGGGTCTCCTTCTTCACATTGCTTTGCTCCGACTACTATTGGAAGTGTCTGGGTCTCCTTCTTCACATTGCTTTGCTCCGACTACTATTGGAAGTGTCCGGGTCTCCTTCTTCACATTGCTTTGCTCCGACTACTATTGGAAGTGTCCGGGTCTCCTTCTTCACATTGCTCTTGTTTTTGCCTGCAAATCCTGGTATTTTATGACTTTGTGTCTCTCTGTACATAAGATACCATAGTCACTAGGTGTAGCGATTTCAATGATCAGTGCTACTTTTGTTTTTTATGGACTATGGTACAGTTTGTTTTCTACCTTTTATTTTTTAACTGTTGTTAATGGGTGATCTCATGGAATAAAAGCTTCATCATTTTGTATAACACTTTGTGGCTCATGTTTCCAGTGTTTTTCAGCTACTTCAGTACTATAATGCTTGCATAATCCCCAAAGCTACAGTCTTTCTACATTATTATGCCTTTCAGTATATATTTCTTCTGCCATTAGTATGTCACACCCAGTGACAAGAGGTGCAGCTGTTTCCAATTCTGTTTTACAAAATCTACATTTGTCTGTTTTTCCCACATTTTCAATGGACTTTGTAAACCAACGTGTACATAGTCCACTATCTTGGGCCAGCAATATTAACTTTTTGTCCTAGACTTTAAATTCACCTCTTCTTAACCATTCCTACATTCAATCCTGATCAACATGAGGGTGTTTCAAGAGTTTTCTATACTTGCAACTATATTTCTACATTTTTCACATTTATTGCATTCTCATCTGATCCTTCACCTTATATTCTTTCATTTGCTTTTTTGGCACATTCAGTTGTTGCCTGAGTTTTATATACTTGTGGTGATATGTTTCTGCAAAACTAAGCAGGGAAGTCATCTTAGACTTATTCTTCTCATGTTTTAAAATTTTCACTAAATGTGGGTCTTGTGAGATAAGCAGATATGTATGCAGTCCTACAATGGCAGAACTATACATATAATCAGTTTCAAGGAGGTCCATACTTCCTTCAGAATGGGAAATATATCTTAGTATGCACTGATTTTTATAAATCATTTGGTGAGCATGAAGCATCCTTCTTGTTTTCCTGTCCAACCTATTCAACAGCTTTTTGGGCCAGTCAATCACTCCAAAACTGCATGTTAGGACAGGAAGTGCAAATTGGTTTATAGCTTGGACTTTGCTCCTAGATGTCAGTACTGTTTTCATATTAATTTAAGTCTTCTAAAGTATTCCTTACTAAGCTTTATTCACATTTGTTCATGTTTTATTGTTGATCCTTCATCAATTATCAAATATTTATACACTCCCTCTTGCTCAAGTTCTTTTATATCACATTCTTGTCCCAAACTGATGTTTTCTTGGTGCTGCAGTTTTCCTGCTTTAAATGTTGCTTTTGCACATTTGTCAAGACCAAACGACATTCTTATATCATCTGAAAAAGATTTGACCACATGCAGTTGCGCTTTCAGTTTCTCATCTGATGAACTATATAGTTTTAAAAAATTCATAAAAACAACATGAGAATTCTTTACACTATGTTATTTTCTGGGAGCCAGATTGTAACCATGACCTAATCTCTTAAATAGACAGTGTAATGGGTTAAGGGAAAGACAAAAGACAAAACCTGGGATTCAATAAAGGGATTTCTCCATGCCAGAATAGTGCAGCAGCTTCTGCACAGAATATGGCCGCCGAATGACTCAGTAAACAAGGCTAGGGGCTTACACAAGCCTGCTATCAGTATTCTGGCACAGACATCATTGAATAATACTAATTACCTCATTTTCTGGTGAAAACCGGGCAAATGAGGTGAATTAGCAATTTATTAAGCAGGCAGGTATCCGTGCTAGAACAGTGTCCATTACAGAAATGTATTCTGTTACTGAATGTATACATTTCTGCAAAAATCAAAATGGAGGCATGACAGCTCAAAGTAAAGCATGTATTATAATCCTTAGGCATGCCAATGTGCAAAAATATAGCCATTGGCATGGAAAGAGTTGCAAACTGGTTCGATCCTTGGCTGGGGTGCTTTCTGTGCGGAGTCTGCATGTCCTCCCTGTGGTCGCGTGGGTTTCCTCCGGGTGCTCCGGTTTCCTCCCACATCCCAAAGACATGCTGCAGGTGGATTGGACACTCTAACTTGGCCCTAGGTGTGCGTGTGAGTGTGCCTTCTGTGGAAGGTTGGGCGCCGGGCTGGCAACTCGACACCGTAAAACTCCACTGCCATTCAAATGTGCGGACAAGGTGATCCGCTGTGGCGACCCCTAACCGGGAAAAAGCCGAAAGAAGAAGAAGAAGAAGAAGATCGGCCGTTTAAGCGTAGCTCAGTGGCACACAAATGAGATTGTGCCGAAAATAAAAAAAATGTGAAAAGACAATTTTAAGTGAAATCTGCATTTTGCCATTATAGTGGGTAGCATGCAGAATTAAAACAATACAAGGTAACACTAGTTTCTAAGGGGAAAGGCTCTGGTATAGTGGTGTAACAAGGGACTAAGGCAATGGGTTATGCAAATGAGCATAATTTACTGAATCAAAAAATGGGAGACAATTGTCTGGCTGCACCTAACCATGCAGGAACTAGAAGGCAGTGGTGTAAGCAGGAGAAGCCGCTGACATGACAAGGGTGTGTGTCATGCTTGGTGTAAGTACACTGGAGCTCCATGGCTTCCATTTGAGCTTAGCTAAGCACAGCTAAGCAAGGGGATGTGTATGAGGCTGTATTTACTTATTCCAAGAAATGGGGAGAGTGATCGCATCCAAGGGAGGGCCATTTCTGCTGAAAAGTGTTTACTTTAGCTAAACAGGTTTGAGCGACACACACTGGGTCTTAAACCAAAAAAAAAAAAAAACACCCTGGAAATAGCAAAACTGTTTACATTTGAGCAGCGGGTTTGTGCAGCACACCATGGGACTTAAAAGGGGTGGAAATGGGGAAAAACAACAGGAAATAGCAGAATAAAAGCAATCAAATACAAATAATATAGCTGGCAGGTGGAATGTATCATAGTCAGCCAATCATACAGATAGCAACTGCAACACAACAGTATAAACTATATAAACACAGTATAAACTATATAAATCATCCACGTGTAACTAACAATGGGCAAAACTGTAATTCAAATTGTATCTTGCTACAGATCACCCACCATGTCCCAGGACCCCCATTCTGCATTTCTGGAAACACTGGGAAACATAAAGGTCCTACCAAACACCCTAATATTGGGTGATTTCAATTACTCAAACATTAACTAGGAGAACTACTCAAGTACTAACTCCCTAGCCCAACTTTTCCTAGAATTTATAAACTCAAATGCCCTGGTTCAACTGGTCAACACTCCCACCAGAGGTGACAACATGTTGGACTTGGTCATCACCAACATGGGTGACCAGTGTTCCACACCAGAGGTTAACCCCTCGCTGGTTAGATCTGACCATAAACAAATTACTTTGGATAGCCATATTCTGTCTTCACCCTTGGACAAGAAAGCCACCATGAAAAACTTTTCAAAAGCAAACTTCATGTTACTTAAGACCGAGGTGGAAAGTTTCAAAGCCCCCATGCTGAAGGATAACACTGTCCAAGCTGTAAAATCCTTTACTAATGCATTCTACGGGCAGCTTCAAGAATGCATGGATCATGCCATCCCAAGCAAAACCAAGACTCAGTCCTCCAAGAAAAGGAAACCAGTCTGGTGGACTCCTGTCATAAACGAGCTATACAATAGAAAGAGGAAACTAGTACAGAAAAAAGTAAAATCCCAAGAAGGGAAGACATCCCTGATCGGTATCAGCAAGAAACTACGATCCTCATAAAATCATCCAAGATGAGCTTTGAAAGAACAATTGCCAAGGACTCCAAAGATAACCACAAGGCATTCTGTAGCTATGTCAAGAATCTAAGTGGCATTGCTCAGATCTGCTCAGAGTTAGTGCAGAATGGCACAAAATACACTGAACCGACCGATATCACCAACATCCTGGCAGACAGGTTCAGCACAAACTTCACCCCTGTCTCACCCCCAAAAGGGCCCATAACCATACCAGAAGAATACAGAGTCCATGAAATCACAGACACTCAGGTTAAAACAGCCCTCTCCAAAGCCAAAAACTCAGCATCAATGGGACCAGAGAGTATCCCAGGCTGCGTCCTACATGAGCTCAAAGATGAACTAACTCATTTCCTAAACACACCGTTCAAACTCAGCCTCTCCACAGGCTACATAACCATAGAGTGGTGCACAGCAACGGTTATTCTGCTCCACAAAGGTGGAGCCACAACAGACCCCGGGAACTATAAAACTATATGCCTGACTAGTTTGGTCTGCAAGGCTATGGAGCGCATCATCATGGAACTCATTAACAGAGACATTGGGAACCTCCAACCACTGGACCCTACTCAGTTTGGTTTGTTAAGGGCAGATCATGCCTCCTAAACCTGGTGGACTTCTTTGAGACAGTTACCAAGGCTATAGACGAGGGAAAGGTGGTACACACAGCCTACCTAGACCTCACTAAAGCCTTCAACACCATTCCCCATTCTGATATTATAGACAAACTCACCAGCCTGAACATAAACCCCTACTTCACAAGATGGGTTACCAGCTGGCTCATGGACAGAACCCACAATGTGACAGTTGTGGGAGCTAGGTTCATCTCTAAACTGGTTACAAGTGGTGTTCCCCAGGGCTCAGTCCTAGGACCCCTCCTGTTTGTCATATACTTCTCAGAGGTACAGGCAAGCATAGGAGGACTATGGCTGACCAAGTTCACAGACAACTGCAAACTAGGGGCTATAATTGACTCTCTGGCTGACACAGACATCCTCCAAAAGGGTCTCACTGAGATGGATACCTGGTGTCAAAATCATGGCCTCAAGCTAAATGCCAAAAAGTGCATAGTCATCCCCTCTGGAAAAAACAAAGTACCCACAAACTACCACATAGGTGGCAGTCCCCTAAATACGGAAGATGTAATAAGGGATCTGGGGACCCAAGAAGATAACAATCTTACCTTTGATAACCAAATTGCCAAAGTGGTTAGAAAATCTTTCTACGTGGCCCACCTAATTACAAAAGGGTTCGCATCCAGATCAAAAGAGGTCATTGTGCCCCTCTACTCATCACTCATCAGACCCATCTTAGAGTACAATTCCCCATTTGGGATGTACCTTACAAGACACCTGCAACAGCTGGAAAGACCATGAAAGTACCTCACCAAGAGGATCAATGGCCTCAAACAGATGCCCTATGAAGCTCGACTGAAGAAACTCCAGTTGTACTCGGTTGCAAACCACCTACTCAGAGGTGATCTCTGCCTGACATACAAGGCCATGTCCAACCCAGAATTGATGGACATGCTCCACTTAAAGAAAACCATTATCCTCTCAAGCCACACACTTTAGGTATCTAAACCTCACCACAACAATAAATATGACATGCTGGATGGATAGATTCCTATCCCAGAGACTTACCATGCTTTGGAACAAGATCCCAATCTACATTAGGCAGAGCTCCTCGCTAACACTCTTCAAAAGAAACCTTGACGAGTGGATGGGAAACAGAAAGTTTACCTCGGGGATCACTTCAGTGGCTCTGCTGGACAGAGGCACAGGGAACTAATCTAAGGGGACTGCAAAAGCCAACACATTCTGGCTAGGCTTATAAATGCCTTCAGGCAGATAGCCTAGTACCCACCTATGAACCTATGAACACCTTTCAGTCTGTTTTTTTGCCACAAACTCTGCACTATTGATGTACAAACTCAGAAAATTGTAACTGGCAAAACGTTAGGGGGTGCTGTCGCATTGATACATCAGTATGTGCTAGAGGCTGAAGGCGATGAGGAAGATAATGCTGGCAACCACCACAGATGTTGGAGGAGGAGAAGAGTGTTCAGACCCAGGGTAATCTACCTGGGGCTACATGATCTGGAGATAGTAGAGTGCTGCAGGGTGGAGAGGGACATACTTCAGCAACTCATCGAGCTGTGCCAGTCTCACCTCAGACTCAGAGTCAACAGAGGTGAAACCATCTCAGTCAATACCAAGGTATGTGTAGCCTTTAGAATACTAACTACAGGTACTTTCCAAAGACCTACTGGGGAATTTATAGGGGTTTCACAGGCATCTGAATCCAAGGTACTCCACCAGTTCCTGGATGCCATTTTACTACATGCTGGTGAGCAATTTTACTTCCTCAACACCCGTGAGGAGAGGACCAGCAATATGCGCCTCTTCCACCATGTAGCAGACTACTTGGAGGTACTGGGTGCCATAGAGTGCACGCACATCCACATTAAAGCACCACCTGGTGAACAGGGTAGGGTCTATGAAAACCACAAGGGCTTTCACTCCATCAGCTGCTAAGTCATGTGCAATGCCCAGGCCATTGTTATTAATGTGTGTGCTGGCAGCCATAGAAGCTATCACAACTCCCACATCTGGCATTCCTTACAGCTGTACTAAGGATTTTCCAGAGGTGACATCCCATATGGCTATCTGGTGAGGATGCTGGCTATGCAATGGAGCTATGTATGATGACTCCCATCAGAAATGGACACACACCCACCCAAAAACGTCATCATGAGGCACACACACAAACCAGGATCATTATAGAACATGCATTTGGGATGCTCAAATCATGATTCCACTGCCTTGACATATCTGGTGGAGCCCTGACATACTCTCCTGCCACATGTGCACACATGTTCATAGTATGTGCCATACTACACAATATGATCATGCGGAAACAGATGCAGCAGGAACAGCATGGGGAAGGGCCACACAGCCCCCATCATTGCCAATGTCCCCACAGGCACAGAGGGACTCGAAGGAGGAACCCCCTGAGCCATCTCCTGTAGGCAGATGGAGGCATGCACAGTATGCCCTGGCCTAGGCAAAGAGGCAATGCATAGTACACACACTGACTCTGCAGGGATCCATGGACTGACATCTCTCTCTGACTTGCATATACAAGAAAATTTATGCCACACACACACATCACACTACCTGTACCTTACCATGTATAGGCAGTGTACTGCATGCATACGACATAGGCAGCCCTCAAGCACCATCCTCACAACTGCTGCAGGCACAAGGTAAGTCAGTCTTCTTAGCAATAAATGAATGGATTAGCATGTTTTGGTAGCATAGCCATGGTATTGCTGCATGCATGCAAATGAATGGGGTGGCCTACTGGGATACCAGCAGACAACTGACAACTATGTGGGACACCAGAAAATGTTTGCCCAATACTGGCTTCCCCACACTATGCAGTAGTACCCAAGGTGACAAATCCCACTGCAGTATATGTGGTGGGCCAACTAACTGCGGGGGTCATAGGTCACAGGCATGGATGTCAGTATGGAGGTCCCATACTCACCCCTCAGTCTCACACAACAAGTCAACTGTAGAAAACCATTAAGACATGTCTGCCAAAGGCCCACAAATGGTGACAATGATGAAATACCCCTCTTCAGACTTACACAGTGACATCACAGCAGGTCTTGCAGTTGCAGTACGGCTCTGAAGGTAAAGAAGTCTGAAACTCAAATGTATGCCATTACAATCTGACCTGTGGTCTTTAATGATATGTTTCTAGTCTCCAAGACAGGGCACAATACTATGCTAAATGGAACCAAAATGCAAAGCAAATATCAGCACAGTCTGTGAAAATGTGTACAGTTGACAGGCCCCCACACCCATATTCCCATAGAAATGCAGTAATGTGTATGTTTGCAGGGAAATAACAGCAGAACACACATTGCCAGGGGTGTCCCAATCAACATGATAACTTGTTGCAAATCCACAATATGCAGCTGTCAATGAGCTATGTATCTGGTTAATACTGTCAGGATGTGGCCAGCACTTACTCCCAGCTGTTGTGTCGTAGTGGCCTTGGTACAGTGCTGACTTTGACAGGGCCATGTTCCAAGAATTGCAGTGCCAAGTATTCTGCATGTCAGCTACACCTACAGTAGGAGTTGTATACACTCTCCAGATGTCAATATCTGTTAATGCAGGAAAGCTGTACAGGTCATGGACAGGCGGCCACACATAGCGACAGTACACAGCTTGGAGTAACCTAAACAGTGCCTACCATACCTCTCAACTGTACAGACCTATTGCAGAATGTCCAGAGGTTTGCATCATAATTCTGATCTGTATAACATGAAATAGGGGTTGTCTGGCAATTCATTGGCAAATCACATAAGACTAAGGTCAGAAATTATGACAGATTGTAGTGTCAAACTTCATACCTATAAAAAACACGTAGGTTAATGCAAAACCTGTTATTGAATCACCATTCTATGTTTCTAAGGCCAATACTTAAAAATGGTCCCTATATTTAGCCCTCTGTCCCCCAATCACTTATGGCTTGGTCCAGATGTCTGGCTCTTAGAAGTTGAGAGGTATGGTGCCTAGTAGGACAGCAGACACCTGAAGGTCAGTGTACTGTCAGTGTATAAAAGGCTGCCACCTTTCTGTGTCAGCACTGACAACATGTCACTGGCCAACAGTCATATCCCTGGAATGACACAGGTTGTCACAGAAGGAGCAAAAATACGCCTTGTATATCTATTCTGCTTGTCCTAACATTGCATTTGCCTGTGAACGATTTGCAAAACAAGAAAGGGTCATGTCAAAACAGCAATGGCAGACATTGGGGAAGCAGACATCAAACCCAAAAGAGCAAATGTGCTGGAGGGACAATAGGACATGCTGGAGGGACAGATTCATCACCCAGAGACTCCCTATGCTGTGGAACAAAATCCCGGTACATGTGAGGCAGAGCACCTCGCTGGCCTTGTTCAAGAGAAATCTTGACCAATGGATGGGAGATCGCAGGTATACCCCAGGGATAACCTCGTTGTCACTGCTTGACAGAGGCACAGCAAAATAATGGGCATAGTATCCTTCAAACTAAAGGGGTGGCGAAAGCCACAAAACTCTGGACTAGGCTTATAAATGCCCTAGGGCAGATAGCCTAGTATGAACCTATGAACCTATGAACCTATGAACAAGCAATTGCCAAACCAGTCTCCCAACTGTCTATGTTTAGCAGGGCATTCTTAACACCCTGTCCCCATGTGTGGCCTTTGTCTGACTGTCATATTTGGGTCTGTCCAAATTTCAGTCTGTGACAGTATGACAGCCAGGCCAACATGTAGCTTCATAATAACACATATCAACACAAACCATCTAAGGACCACAGTAAATGAAGGGGTGCAATGATGGGCAACCTGCTAAATAGGAACACTCAGAGGTGTGATGTCCACAACCCTGTGTGTGATGTAACGGCATGTACCCTGCCCACATCAGAATTACAAATACATAGCAGCCACTGTAGCCAAAGCCTGTGATTGGACTACAGAAGGACAAAGAGACACACATAAGCGGAAGGGGAACCACTGGCCAGACAAATAGAGAATGTGCACACCAGAACAGATTGTGCAGTAACATAGCTGCCATGCAGTGTAAGGAGTCAGTAAACATCACCTGTAAATAAACAACACACACCCATGTAAGTGGAGGTCCATAACAAAACAAAACCCTAACAATGGACACCTCAGAGGCAAAATCACATGAGAACTCCACAAACCTACACACCACAGACAATGCAGACTCCACACACCAGGGTCTTGCAAACACTAAGGCCTTACAACAAACCCCAAACACCTACCCTACACAGATAGGATAACTTCACTGTCCTTCTACTCCATTTCATACAGACTCTGCTGAGGTGACCACTGTCTGGCATACAAAGTAATCCAGACCCTGCCTTGATGGTACTGTTGCACATCTGGAATTCAAGGTCCACTCCATCAACCTATAGGCACAGCATCAACCTGGGCTGTGATATCAGAGCAGCTTGTTGGTGTGACAGATATGTGTACCATACACTCCCCCATCTGGGGAATACATTCTCTGTCAACAGCAAGCCAATTGCCTTAATAACCCTAGTGATCTGATCCCTGTATAAGTGCATGGGAAACACAAAATACAGTCCTGTGATCCCACCAGTGTCCCTGCTGGACAGGGGTTCTGTGTGCTGACAGTTATAACATGGGCTACACTCTCATCTGCATGGGTTATAAGGGCTTCAGGGCTAATACTATACTAATGTCATAGCAACCTATTAACCTATACACAACTGTCTGTCAGTGGTTCACCCCATTGTTCTCTACTGCTCTGTCACTGACATACCTGGAATTCACAGTGCTATGTGGACTATACTACACATACAATGGACATTTCTGCGGAGTAGAATGCTTTCTGTACCCATAACCATACCTCCCAACTTCTGACAGCAAGACATCTGGACAAGGTCATACATAAAAGTGGAACAAAGGCACAATGATAGGCATGTGTTGTAAATATTGCCCTTACTTACTGAGAAAGTTGGTAAGATAAGGGGTTTTGCATTAGCAGGAATTGTCTGAAGGTTATGAAGTTGGAAACACTAATGTCTGTCATTATTTTGTAACATCAGTCTTCAATTATGTGCAACTAACTTGCCATAAAAAACAAGTTTATTTAGGTTGGACAAAACTTCTGGACAAACAGCTGGAGAATCTGCCAAAAAATGCACAATTTAGAGGTATGGCCACATCAGGATTTGACTTTACAGGTAAGAAGAATATGACACAAGCAGGAGACTCCCAGCCAGTATATCACCATGTTGCTGGGCTGTTTACACAGCTTCGTTAGTCAACCGGTTGTAGCCACACCTCTCAACTGGCTATTTTGGGCAAGAATGTATATAGTCGGGCTCATAATATTGGTCTATGCATCATACATTTTGTATTCCTCTGGTAAAGTACTCTGATGATCTGAGGATGTCTGTCTCTAGGTAAAAACGCAATACATTGCAGTGTCAGACTTCAGATATGTCAGAAAATCTTTGCTAACGCAAACCCAGTACCTCTAGAAAAGTCCTGTTTACTTTTGAAAGATATGGCTTTAGCACACAAAACCCCATATTGGAGTACAAATATCTCTGGAATAGAGTCCCATTCTCATTATAGAAGGTCATACTGGGCATGCTCCTACACTTAGAGAATCACAGGCCATGTTGGAACCTACATCGGACTATATAACTGTATTGTGCATATATGTCTTTGCATACAGACAGCTATATACACCTTGACTGTCCCTATACACAACCATCAGCCAGGATTAACCTCAGCTAGCTGTAGGTGGCCCATATGTTATATATCTGCATCTGTTGTGTGTGATACACAGACATATATATGGGCAACAAGTAACAATATGTCAAGCATACAAACACATAGACATGGAGAAGAGAGAGAAAGACAGTGATAGAGAGACAGACACAGGGGGACACACAGAGAGTGAGTCATACACACGGATACCCTGAATGGCATAGAGTGATGTCCTGCTGTGGACAGTGGCATACTAGTCACATGTGCCAGCATGAGGGTGAGCTCCATTGTGTAATAATACTGAGGTGGGGGTTATAATATCACATCACCTCCCTTTGTGTGTGTGTGTGTGTGTGTGTGTGTGTGTGTGTGTGTGTGTGTGTGTGTGTGTGTGTGTGTGTGTGTGTGTGTGTGTAGGTTTAAGTATTAGGAAGCTGTTCCCACTCAATATTCTTCCCATTGCCCTACTTCATAAGATCTGCTGCTGTCATTCACATTAGAAGTACCACTGGACACCTGTCAGTCCTATAAGCTCTGTAGCACATGCAATAACATCATAACACTATAGTACAAATGACTAGGTTGGTATAGGTTCTAATCTCAGTCCTTGCAAATGTAATTGTAAGTGCATGTGTGTTTATTTGTAGGTGAAACAGTTTTAGGCCATCCCTACACAGTACACTTCCCAGTGCCCCACTTTAGCAGGCCTGCTGATGTCATTCCTCTTAGAAGTACCTTTGCAGAGCCCAGCCCTATACAATCTGTGGCACTTGCAATAACTATGCAATAGTATTGTGCAAATAACTAGATAGGCAAGGTTTCCCTTCCCAGTTCTGGCAAATGTGTGTGTAAGTGTGTATGTTTTATAGGATGATGACTTTCCCACCCACACTTCCCAATGCCCTACTTTAGCAGTCCTGCTAATGTCATTGCCCTTAGAAGTACCTTTACACAGACCCAGCCCTATAAGTTCCATGACACATGCAATACCAATGTAACAGTATAGTATAAATAGTTAGATAGGTAGGGGTTCTATTCCTAGTTCTGGCAAATGTATGTGTAAGAGTGTAGGTTTGTAGGCTCAAGTATTTTGAGGACTTTCATACCCACAACACTTCCCAGTGCCCTACTTTAGCAGTCCTGCTGATGTGAGTCACCTTAGAAGTACCTTTGTGGACTTGTCAGCCCTATAAGCTCTGTAGCATGTGTGATAACTGTGTAACACTATAGTACAAATAACTAGATCGGCAGGAGTTCTATTCCCTGTTCTGACAAATGTGTGTGTGTTTAAGTGTGTATGTTTGTAGGCTAAAGTATTTTGGGGAATTGCCCACCCACAGCACTTCCCAGTGTCCTAGTTTAGCAGTCCTGCTGATGTCAGTCACCTTAGAAGTACCTTAGTGCACTTATCAGCCCTATAAGCTCTGTAGCATGTGTGAGATAAGAATGGAATCTATTCTCAGGTCTGGCAGATGTGTGTGTATAAATGTATGTATAAGAGTTTGTAAGTGTGTTTGTTTGTAAGTAAAGACATTTGTATTTGATTCCCACCCGCCCACTACCAAACTTTTCCAGTCCAGCTGATGTCATTGCCCCTTAGAAGTACCTTTGGGTAAGTACCAGCCTATAAGCCATAGTGTGTGCCCATAGTGTGTAATAACTAAGTAACATAATAGTACAGATAACAGGATAGGGGTTTCAGTACTCAGTTGTGTGGCATGTGTGTGTGGTTTTGTAGGGTCAGGGTAATCTATTTGATTTGACTTAGTACATTCCATTTACATTTCATAAAGGGTTCTTTACAAAGCACCTTAGATATACCTTGCAACACTAATGAAGCCTATAAACTCTGCGGCACATGTGATAACTGTGTGACACTGTAGTACACTGTACTGTAGTACACTAGTTAAAAAGATAGGGCAGCAACTATTGTGCAACTGTGTGTGTGGTGTGTGTGTGTGTGTGTGTGTGTGTGTGTGTGTGTGTGTGTGTGTGTGTGTGTGTGTGTGTGTGTCCTGGTAATATACTGGGGTGGGGGTTATACATGTTTTGGGTGTACCCCACAGTACTTGCTCTACTTGTTTACAAAGGCTTGCTGATGTCTGCTGATTACCTACACTGTGTCAGTATGTCCAGCCTGTGGTATGTGCATTAACAGTGTAATACTATAGTGGAAATAATTAGATAGGCAGGTGTTCTAATCTCAATACTGACAACTCTAGTAGTATGTGTGAAACATATCCCCTGTGGCTGTTGTGTGTGTAGGTTATACCAGTTTAAGGCCATTTGACCCCTTACCCATGAGATTACTTTAAAGAGCTTGTTAATGGCATCTGCCTCACATGCACCATGTAACACTATACAGCCCATACCAGTCATCTGTACAGATGTACATGGCGCATATACGTTTGAAACCCACATGTGGTCTGTGTCCCCTAACAATGAGCATTCCTGTGATATCATTGCCAAACATGTCACAGTTACTGTAGTGACACACATGCCAGCATCATACATCGTACCTGACTGACACATCATGCTGATACAAAGTCTGTTACTCTATCACTTGTGCAGGTTTGTAGGAGCAGTAGATGAGATCAACTGCTGTGTCTGGTGGGTTATCCCACCATCCATGAAGGCATATGCAAGATTACCTGTTGTAAGAAGTTGCGTGTTATGTCCCAGGCATATGATTGTGTGTACGCAGCACTATAATACATAAAAGTGGATACGTAGGTTTACTAATATGTGTATTGGCTTGTAGGTAATTGCCAACCTAGTGTCATTCCATACAGATGTCATCCACCGTATAAGCATGATTAGACAGTTTCTAACACCAAGCCACTGTGGCGCATGCAATGGTCGTATCACTGTGTATTGTACATTAAAAGATGGGTAGGTCATCTACTCTGATAAGTTTCACCTCCATGTGCATGTGTTTCAATGCCTGTCCCCAAGCAGGGGATGCATGTCTGTGTGTGCCAGATGGCTCTAACAAGTTAATGGTCTCTGAACTCATCATTGGTAATCCTAATAGCCCCTGCAATAGTCACACACTTCAATAGTAATGGCAGACACTATCACACTACAGTACTGCTGTGCTATCTGTGTTATGTATCTACCACTACCATTCATAAAACTATGCAGGTAGGGGCTGTGTTCAGCCTTTCGTCAGCTGCCCCATGTACAGGACTATGACTCTTTATACACTACCAGTACGAAAGGCCAGACATGCATATCAGATAGCAGACACACATACAGGTGACTGTCAAGTTAAACTAACACAGGCTGACTAGTGTCAAATATGTATACCCCAAACCTGTCATACACACTGCCAGGCATACCCTCATCGACTGTGTGATGGTAGAGTGGATGTGCCATAAATGGCAGGATCAACAGGTGCTGATAGCTGAATCTGTTTCAGTTAAAGTAATGGCTAATTGTGTGAGGGATCTAGTGCCAGTACTCAAGTAACCTCCTCTGTATATGTGAGCCTGCAGTCCTACAGAACACCCAGGTGACATGTAAAAAGGCTAGCTGGCTGTGTCAAGGGTCTGTATGTATGCAAGGTCACACTCTCTGCTACAATTGCCCTTCACACACTGTTGCATGTAAACACACCTGGTAAACGTGTACACATTCAGCTGTACCTTAGCTATGAAAAGGTCACTGTGTTTCCACTCCACCTTACTCATCATTGCTACTGTCAGCAGGCCCACAGCCTGCAGACACACAGACAGCTGGTACACAACCAGAATACAGTACATGACACTGCAGACAGTCAACAGTACTAACAGCAATAGTGCATCATGGCTAACAAGGTACCTACACCTTGATGTGTACCCATAACTACTGCAAGCAGACAGCACCTTACACAGCATGACATTGCTATACTGTACTATAGTCACCCTGTGCATCAGACCCATATGAGCATGTCTGTGCATCCTTGGTATGGATAACAAGGTTGTGGCACAAGTATCATCACATGCACAGGGTGTGGTGTTGGATTGCCAGAAGCCTAAGCTGGGCCACATGGCTGACATTGTGTGTGTGTGTGTGTGTGTGTGTGTGTGTGTGTGTGTGTGTGTGTGTGTGTGTGTGTGTGTGTGTGTGTGTCTGGAGGGGTGGTGTTCAACTGGGCTGTACAGAGGACCTGTGCATGTGGATGACCAGCACAGGGCTACACTGGACAGCCATGGACAGCATATGGCAGGATGTATGGTTCACCATCTCCCGGCAAGGACATGGGAACTGCTTCTGCCAGGAGTATCACTGGCACTGCCAGGCCCAAGGATAGATGCAGTACTACTTCCCAATGGTGACTGCTGTCTGCTGGATCTGCATTTCTGATGGGACTTGCCAGGACAATGTGCCTTTGGCCTGCTGCAATGTGGTGTGGACAGCACCCTCCCTTCTGTAGTGCTGTCGGTACTGCCACTACAGGACTGTGAATGCACACGTCCATGTGGGCTCACAACTGATCATGTTGCTGACCTATGTCCATCTGGCCGATGCCCTACTCCCACCACATGCTCAAGCACAGACATTACACGGTCAAGCAGCGACAATGTCTCACCCCACTGTCTATCCATGACATCAGCAAGATGACGTATGTCATCACAAATGCCGTGGAGGTCATCAAGCATGTCAGGGAGTGCTGCATTCATGAACCTGAGCATCTGTCTGGTGTTGCAGTCACTACATGCCTCTGCCTCCATGATGGACTGTAACATGTGTCTGGTGACACCTGCTGTGGCACTTGCAACAGAGGCTTGATGGTCAGCAGTCCTCCATCGAGCACCCCTGTCCATCTGCCTGTATGTGACCTCGCCTGCTCTCTGGCTATGGCTGGTGTCTACACTCACACTCACCATACTCAACACACTAGGCTGTTCCATGCCACCAACCTTAACCTGTCCATTATCCGTGGCTGCTGTGGACTGGGTATGTGTGGCCATACTGACTGTGTGGGGACATGGTGGGTGAAAGTGGGATACCAAACAATGGCACAGATACTGGCACCAACAACCCTACCTGTGCCTCACTATGACTACCATTATCATGGGATTCTGCTAAGACACTGACATCAGGTTGTGAGGGGGAGTGACACCAACCCCTGTGTTCACCTTTGAGGGGAAGACAACATATTCAGATTAATACCCTGCAGTATTATGTCTGCTGATACACACACACACACACACACACACACACACACACACACACACACACACACACACACACACACACACACACACACACACACACGCACACACACGTGTAAACACACACACATTCTGGGTACAGTCTGGCACAGCTGTGACACCTATGAACCCTTGAGGGAAGACCTTACGGTAGTTCTGCCTGCCACAATCCATCTTTTTCACTGCTATTGTAAAGCCCACAATGAAGGGTGACAAATCCTAATGTGTGATGGACCTAGTAGCAGAATGGTAATTGTGGCCAAGACCAAGGCTATTAGAGTGAGCTATACAGTGTCACCAAGTGCATATACATGTACTGTAAGAGCTGACTTACTGCTACACAGACCACATACAATGACAAGGTGTAATGATATGTGATGGTAACTGATGAAGGAACAGGACTATACACTATCACTGCAGTACCAACACAGTTCAGACTCACAAGGATTCATTTCATACAACATTGCAGGACAGTCTGCAATACATACAGGAAACATGTAAAGTACTATGTGCATAGTCTAATAGGATGATACCAGGCTATTGACCCTGATGTCCTCATAAGCCTGGCCCAGATTTTCACCCGTGTACCTTCAAAGCCAGCACCTGTGCCCCATGTCCAGCTAGGACACACACAGGATCCCAGGGGTGTCTCATCTGTTTCCCATGCAGTCTTCCAGTTTCTTCTTCAAGAGGGCTATAAACGTACTCTGCTAGACATGGGGAGGGAGTATATTTTACAGACAGTGTATTGTGTGGGACAACACACTATCCTGCCAACAAGTACTATACATTTCACACACCAGGTGAGGGCCTTGAGTGCATAATGCATTAGTGGGGTATGTCTTACAGATATTCAGAAACGTCATCAATGTTTGTTTGGAAATGGCCTTTTATGCCAGACACAGGTCACCTATGATTAGTCTGTATGAGATTGAGTAGAGGGACAGGGCTTTCAGCCTACCTGTATAGGATAGGTGTTGCAGACCCCTGGATTTGCCTGGTCAGGAACCTCTGCGGTCTCTGCAATGCTGCATTTGCTTGGCAAGGTACCTGCCAAAGGAGTCATTGTACTTGGTAATGCATTTGATAAGGGTGGAGTACAGGGATGTAGTGGCCTCCTAGTTCCTGGATGATATACCTGTATTTGTGAGGTGGGCCATGTAGACAGCCTTCTGTACAATAGTGCCCACATGGTGGGAAACTGTTAGGTTGCTACTAACTGTGGTGCACAAGTTGCCTCACACCTGATTGAATGCTAACTACATTATTACTGTCATAATTAGTGTGGATGACATCTGCCACATCAGGGAGAATGATGCATCTCCTAGCATTCAGTTTGCACAGTGCTTCTTACACCAGTCATTAACTGGGTGAGGGCACCAACCACAAATTACTAAAACTAAAATCAATGTGTGAACTTAATGAATTCATGAGCAAAAAGAGTAATATTGAATGTAATCTTATACTACAGGAATGGTGTGAATTACATCTGTTAGCAAAAAACAAAAATATAGTTATTAAACCTGCGGATAAAGGGGGTAAAATTGTCATAATGAATGTACAACAGTATTTAACCATGTGCATGTCTCATTTGGATAATAAGTATGTTTATAAAAGCAGTAATTTAGTTGAATATAGACAGGCAATATGTGATTTTGAAGTTCTTATACAAAAAGGTTATCGTTTGGGATATTTCTCTAAGGGTGACTTGCAAAAGAAGTTTAGGTGTGATGATAGTGAATTGGTAGTATTTTACTGCCTTCCGAAGGTTCACAAAGATATTGTAAATCCTCCAGCAGATCAATTGTTTCTGCAAATAATATATTTTTAAAAATATTGGTTTGCTATTACATAACGTGTTATTACCTTATGCAGAAAAATTATCTTCATATATTAGGGATAGTATAGATTTTTTAGACAAATTGTCCGATTTTGAATGGTCTGATGATATATATTTTATAATAGTAGATGTATGTAGTCTGTATGCAAATATTAAGCATGAATTTGGACTCGAAGCAATGAAGTACTTTATAGGTGATAGCCCAAAAAGTAATTATATATTGCAATTATTGAACTTTTTTTTAATGACTAATATAATTACTTTACATTTAACAATGTGATATTTCACCAGCTCCAGGCTACAGCCATGGGGGCTTCCTTTGCCCCCATGTATGCTAACCTGGTAATGGGACTATATGAAATGGAATATTTATATCATGGTGATTTTTCAATTAATATGTGATTAAATACTACAGATTCATTGATAATCTGATATTTGTGTGTAAAGGGGGTTCTACAAATGTTAATATGTTTGTGGAATGGTTACAGAAAAGTCAATTTGGTTTTTGTTTTAGTGGTCTGCAAGTGGGGAAAACAGTTACATTTTTGGATATTGCATTGAGTATTAATGATAATAAATTACTTACATCGGTACATAGAAAATTTGAGGATGGAGGAAGAATTCTGGGGTCTACTTTAGGACCTCGAAAGTTTAATAGCTCAAATGTATATGGATTGAACCATATGCATCGAATTATTAAACAATCAAAGTTCAAAAAAAAAAATTAAACTAGTGTAGGCAGGGGGGCAAGCCCCCCTGCACCCCCCACACCCCTGCTACTTAAATATGCCGACTCCAAGATCACACTACATTGAAGTAAACAGAAACCTCCACCTTCGTAGATTTCCATTTAAATTTTCGATGTTTTGCGCTTTCGGTGTACTCGTGTCGAGAATATCGTATTTGATATTCTCGGACTTCGAGCACATAAAGTAGACTCAGAATTCTGTATGGCACTAGTTGCCATCCACCTCATACCCTCTCATCATTATCTTATAGCAAATACCTTAGATTAAAAAGGTTATGTAATAATCAAGTTGATTTTTATAAGTAAGTTAAGAGGATGTACTCAATGTTTGTATCAAGGGGCTATGATAAAGAATTTGTACAAACTACTGTTAAGAAAATTATTGAGGGTATGGATGAAAGTGGTATGAGACAAGGGATATTTTGTAATCATTCAATGCTTAACGGAGAGAGGAAAATGAATAATAAGAAATGCAAAATATATTTTGTCTCTCTACATATGGAACATTTAGCTTCATATTTGTAAATTTGGTTAAGTATTATTGTCAATATCTGTTTAAATTTAATGACATAGGTAACATTTTATGTCCATTATTAGGTATATCATATAAGAGAGGAAGAAACCTTAGAGATATCTTGGTACATAATTATTTTGTATTGCCTGTTTTAAATCCTATTGTAAATATGAAGGTATCTGTGGGAACTTACCCTTGTGGTCATTGCAATGTATGTACTTATATTGCTAGATCATTTAATTTTATGAATGGATATGCATTTTTTTTCCATCAGAAATGTTTAATTGTGAAACAGAGGGTGTAATTTATGCTCTGCAGTATTCATGCAAATTGGTATATATTGGGGAAACAAAAAGGAAATTTAAATGCAGACTGCAGGAGCATGTTAGGAATATTAAGAATAAAAAGGTTACTAGTCCAGTGGTTAAACACTTTTTAGAGTGTCATAACTCTAGTCCATGTGATCTAAGGGCTACTTTTTTAGAAAAAATACAAATAGGTTTTTGTACAAAAAGAAACTAATGTATAAAGAAAGTATATATTTTAAAAACTAATGTATAAAGAAAGTATATATTTTAAAGTTTAATACTTTGTCCTCTTTAGGGCTCAGTCTGGAATGTAACTGAAGGTTGCTTGTTTGAATTTTAATTTAATAATTGGGTTAAAATTGTGTATTTAAATGGGGGGGGTTTAACTGTTGGTTATATGTACTCCTTGAAGGCTTTGCCAAAGCGATTGAGATTTATTAAACTTTTGGATGGTTGCTGGCTGTTTATTATTGATATTAACTGGATGATGGCCTCTTGGGGGATGCTCACATCAAATAGGAGAATGTAAGACAGTGGCCAGCTTGCAAGCATTTGTAAACCTGGTAAGCCACAGACCACTGCTTTTGTACTGTACCTCAGATACATATATCTCATACAGTACTGGCCCCCAGACTGATCCTTGGGGTACACCGCTTTGGAAGACTCTACTACTAGAGGTAGGTTCCACTTCTTTGACTAAGTGACTACTATCATTGAACCAGTTAGCTACCCCTCTGGTAACATACAGGTTGATGCCTAGCTGTGTAGATGTATGTATCCTGGCCACCTGGGGATTATTGTGAGAGAATTGGGTTAGGTGAAGGTAGGCATTGTTCACTATCTTCCCTTCGTCCTTCTGTTTGTTGACCACTTCAGAGAAGTTGACCAGGTTTAACAGCCTGATCTCCCTTTGAGAATACCACACTGTTTGCGCTCAGGAATTTTGAGGTTCTCAATGTCTCTGTTCATAATGTCCTTGATATAGCCTTCCATGTCCTTGCAGAGCAGGCTAGTAAGGCTGACGTGCATATGATTGGCTGGGTTGGTGGATTGCTCCACCTTTGTGTATAGGGATGACACTGGCTGTCCTCTGTGCAGATGGGATAACACCGGTGCTCAGGCATTAGTTGACTACAGTGTATAATGGATCTGAGAGCTCATGCCTGAGTTCATGTAGGATGCAGCCAAGGATGGTATCAGGCCTATGGAGACTTCTGTGTGTTGCCTTTGAGAGAGCATTACGGACCTGCTTCCTGATGATGAGTGGAGGGGGGCAGATGCTGTGCATGCACATGTGTATTGATAGGGGGACAGGGGGTGATGTTTACACTTCACCTGTCAGCAGCCGGTTACCTATATTTATGTTGTATGTGTATGTGGTGTTATTGACCAGCACTACAGTACAGATTTATGTGTTGCCTCTGAGATTGCAGACATATGTGTGGAAGGCCTAGTGATTGGACTTGGTGGATGTGTCCAATTTGCACTCAAAGATAGCCTTAGGGGAGTTCACCTGTGACCTTATTTACTTGTGCAGAACACAGTGACATTACTTTCAATAAGGCACCTGTTCATTATTGGCACTGTCCAGCAATTATTTCCACCTATTATGGTATCTGTGTATTCTTGCTGTCCGCCATGGAGGTTTACCCTACCTTGAGGGAGATGATGTTGTCTTGTCAGGTATTGCTGAGTCCATGGAGCTATGTAAGTGCTCACATAGTATTGTGGTGTGAGCCTGGACACTACTGCTTGTTCCAGCTGATGGGACATTGGCTGAAAAGCTACTTCTACCTGCTTTGAGGAGATTTATAATAATTTGTGTAAAGTTAATTTTGTTTGACCCTGACAAGGGGGGCAGGGGAGATGGTGACCTGAACAGTGATGGCTATGTGGTCAGATCTTACCAAGGAGGATGACAATGTAGGAGTGCTACAGTGGCTACTTGTGTTGGTTAGGACCAAGTACAGGATATTTCCACCTGTTGTAGGAGTGTTGACCAAGCCGAGAAATCTCTGTGCATTCATGTTTAGGGGCCATAGGTCATGCACACTATGGTTGGGTAGTTGACGTCACCCAGGAGCACGGTAAATGATTGAAGCCTGACAGATTCCAACAAGTCCCAATAGATGTGGTGGGTGTCCATAGTCATGGTTGGAGGCCTGTAGCTAGCTATGATTTGAGTAGGTATTTTGTCAACTGTTGACTGCACTCGGGATGTCTCCCGTGTGTCATACTGTTTGGCCAGCCTGGAGGTGTGTATGTGTATGATAATTTTCAACACTCCACCTCCTGTGGCTTTGCAGCCCTCCATTTGGGGTCTAAAAGTATGATGGGATGAATAACCTGGCAAGGTTAGTGTCCTTTCCAAAGCTGCAAAGCAGGTGTCAGTGACTGCACAAATGTCAGCATCCTACAGGATAAGGTACGCTTGCATTGACATGGGTTTCATGCTAAGACACCTAGCTCCTGTTAGAGCAAGACATCTGCACTAAAGCACACATCACTGGTGGGCAAAGGCCAGAAAGTGGTGTCACTTTATGAATCTAGCTGAAGCACACTTAGTTGCCAGCAAAGACGTTGTCACATTCATAGGTCTACTCCACAGGATATGACATCTGACAATCAAATGTATGCTATTATGTTATGACTTCAGTCTTTAATGGCTTGCCAGTGATGTGCCAGACAATGAACAAGTGTATGAGACATAGGTTCATAGGTTCATAGGTAGGTGCTAGGCTATTGGCCCTGGGGCCTATACAAGCCCAGCCAAAAAGGTCCCCTGGATTTTGCCACCCAAGAAAATTATTTTCCTGTGCCACTGTCGAGCAGAGCCACAGAGGTGATCCCCAGAGTGAATTTCCTATTTTCCATCCAATCATCAAGATTTTTCTTGAAGAGTGCTAATGAGGAGTTTTTTATTGATATAGATAGGCAGTTTATTCCAGAGTATGGGAAGTCTCTGGTACAGGAATCTATCCCTCTGGCATGTTCTGTTTATTGTGGTGACAAGGTTTAGGTACCTAGAGCATGTAGCTCGGAGGGATTGGGATTTCTTTAAGTGGAGCATGTCCAACAGCTCTGGGTTTGACATAGCTTTGTATGTTAGACAGAGATCACCTCTGAGTAGGCGATATGCGACATTGACTACAAATATGAGGTAGACATGTGGTCAGTCTGCAAAACTCTGGACAGTTGTCAGGTATGGGCTTAGTATATCAGATACAGTTCTACACACACTTCTGTGTCTGTTGTGTACTATGCACATACCCTATATAAGTCTCTTACATTTGTAAGACAAAACATATGTATCATAGTAGCATTCACAGGTGACATATGAATATTTACAACATCCCAGGTAGCTGGCCTAGCAGTGTCACACTCAGTATTGGACAACAGACAATCCAGTAGTAGTCATACATGAGCTGACCTTTGCTGGGGTGACTCAGGGGCCAGAGATGTGATCCATGTCACTGCAGACAGGGCAAGCAGGAATGGCCATAGGTGCCAGACAGCAGTATGTGAGTCCACCAGGTCTTGTTGTGACCTAGTGTTTAACTTCCTATTTGACATTATTGCAACCCCTTCTGTATTCCATTACAAGCTTATGTGATTGACATGCCTGTTATAGTGTTGAAGAGTTTCCTCAGAATAATGCAAATGGTTAGGTTTGTGTAGTCACAGTCTGTCTTTGTGTAGATGGGTGCAGACCTGTGTTGCATAGGCAGCAGCTTGCTTTTTATAGGTAATGCTCATGAGCAGGTGATGGCCTGTGCACCAATTGATGTCTCCCATTTGCTACGTGCATCCAGAGCAGCTGTGTTGTCTTTCCATTAGCCAATGCCATAGCAACACAGTGCTATAATTAAGTCCTTCATGTGGGTCTTGCCCCTTTTCCTTGCCTGTGTGGAGAACATTATGGAGGTGTGGGGGCTACAGCTTCACAGACAGTAAGTGGAAATACCTAAAAGGACAACAAATGCGAAGACACCCCAACAGCATGGGGAAAAAAGCCCCAGAATTGGGTACTAATTGTAAGTAACTATTGCTGTTATACACATAGAGGATTGCTAGATTAACAGGGTTTGAATGGACATACCTCTCAACTGTCCAGATGTCCACAGACTGCCTGTTATGTTTGGTCTGTTCCTCAGACAATTTCTGTTTTTGTGAAATCAGTAGGATAATATAGTCAGTAAATGTTGACATCCATTAGTGTTTCAGACATCATATCCTTCAGGAATATTATGTTACTACAAACCCTGTAACACCAGCAACTGTTTCAGTTTGTAACACCATTATGCGAGATATGTCCCTCTTTTCGGCCCCCTCTCCCCCAAGTGTGTCATGATTTGTCCAGATGTCTTGCAGTAAAAGATTCTGAGGTATGATATACCTTTATTTAGTGACTGCACTCCTGATATCATCCCAGTGACTTAACAGACATGTGGAAGGGGTATGCAGCAGTGGCCATAAATATGGTCCAACACACACTGGACATTCTATGGAAATCTGTACAGTTGAGAGTTATGTATGTCTGACCACTGTTAACAGACTGCCAAGATTGTGTAGCAGTATTGTGTGCAAATGTTTGTTGGGCTGAGTAGGGAGAGTAGAAGCTGTGAGTGTCATAGATCCTTTTCTATCTGACTGTGCATGCTGCTACAGTTGCTGGTGGTCTATTAGGTCTATATGTTTGTAGGGGGAGACTGAGAAATGTCCTTTAACATCTCAGGATTCCCAGTAGACTGTGAGTTGTGCCAGTATATGTTGGTGTAGTGTGTGACTGGCAATCAGGATATGTTTGTTCAAACAGTCATGCTACTGTAGAGTTTATTTGGGGTACTGGTTTGTTGCTGTGACTGTGATGCAAATGGTTGTGGGTGGACAATTTCTCACCAATATCTGCTTATCCATACAATTTCATCCCTGTAGTGCATGATGTATTTGGAAATACATCGGTACTTTCCAAAAGCTTATTTGGGGTAGTGTTGTGTTGTTCATACTGTGGTTCAGAAGGTGCTGGGTGAAATGGTGGCAGCTCTCAGTGTTTTTTTTTTGTTACATGACTGCAGTCATACCTCTCCACTGACCAGATGTCTAGACACTGTGGAGATGCATGGCTTATATGTTTGGTCTGTTTCCCATAACACTTGTGGGTTTCTGACAAATCACTGGGATGATGTGAGCATTGACATCAGTAAATGATGACAATCATTTGTGTTTTAGACCTGGAATCAATCAGGAATTATATGCTAAATCAAACCATGCTACTCTAGCAGACTTCTACGTGTATAGCAGCCATATATCAACGATGCTGGGCAGAACAAGGGATGATGGAGATAGAGTGATTAAGGCACTTTTAAGTAGTTGTAAGCGGGTTTGCATGGTTTTGCGTGAAGTTAAGTGATGCTAATAGACACTTTAGTCCTCTTAGCTTTACTTAGCACCGCTTACTGCCACTTACACCCGCGCTAACTTTAATTAAAGAAAAGAAAAAAGGGTGATAGGAAAGTGGTGAAATGGGGGCAAGCAGTGGTAAAACATTAGGAAAACCAGCTAGGGATGTGCAGGATGGGTGTAGGTAAGGACCAAAGCTCTACATTTCTTCTGCAGCAACAGCTGTAAATAATGTGTACAATTTGGGATTTACAGCCTCACACCCCACAGGGAGGGGTGTTGATGACAGACATTTGTAGAATAATTTGTGGGTAGATTGATTAATTTCACTGTACATAGGGGAAAATGTAGAGTAATGTATAGGGCAATGATTATTTTGGGGACAGATGCCTTTTTTTTGGGTGGGAGTGGGATGTTGGGGTAGGGCTGTAGGCATGTTTGGGGAGGTAGGTTGGGTAGGATAGGTAGTATTTTCAGAGAGACAAGACACACAAGACAGCAGACAGGGGTGGTATATGACACAGGAGGGGGTAAACACTTTGGACGTGGAGGGAGGTTGGGAATCAGAGGCTCATGAGCCCCCAAATGGATACAGTGGGACTGATGTCCCCACCCATGGGCAGTCACCACTGCACCTTCATGGCCCCCAAGGTGGCTGTGCTGGGGGTTGGACAAGAGGGGTGGCCTGCCTCTCGAGGTGTACCAGGTGGCCCTCCATCTGGAGCAGCTGCCCACCCCATTTGGAATGGATGACACTGCGCACCATACATCAGAACATTCTGCCGGGATCTGCCTTCCCAAACGTGCTATGGTGTGATTTTCCCAGATATATTGGTTAGTCATGAACAACACATTTCAAAATTAGTTATAACAGCATGTGCGGGTGTTCCATTTAACACAAACTAACAGATTTGAAACAGTTGCATAGCAAACAGAACACATGCATAAATGGAACACCAATAAGAATTTTAACAGCATGCAAGTTACATTGATGGCAACAGGACACCAATAATGGTATTTGAATAAGGTATGTTAATATGCAACCAATGAAATATATGAACAATAATAGAACACGTCTCAACAATAGGTTTTGAGAATAACATACCCATAGTATATGAAAAATAATTATTGATGCAGATGACGGGTGGGAGAAGAGAAAAAAGTCCATTAACAACTGTATCAGCTTCTATTTAACAACAGTACTCCTCAATACTCTACAGGTCTGCCCTCACATTATATCTCCCTATATCCCATAGCTTCTGTGGCACATACATACCTGTTAGATTGTCAACCTGTAATGGTATGGGGCAGACTGGGTGAACTACAGCTACTTTACTGTAGGGGGCTTGTACATGTCAGGGTTACATACTTGACAAAGAAGGGGTATCCTGCAATGAAGTTGTGTGAGTCTGCTACTAGCATAGTTCACCTGGATTCCTATCTATGTCCAAGGTGATTGGCAGCAGAGAGCACTCGCAGTGACAGTGGGACACTTGAAAGACATGTATTAGAAAGAGGGCATGGTGTATGTACCTATCCTGCTGTCATTTGCAGGGATGGGGTTGGACAGTGGGACAGTTGTACATGATGTATTGTTATACCCTTCAAACAGCTACTATAAAGATTTAATTACCTGTAAGACCTGTGGAGAAAGTATATGTTACCACTATTTGACTGTTTCTATGAATATTCAAGATTTCTTGAGTGTATATATTCACATATCTCAATACCACTCCCTGGATTTGAACCATGCCTGGGTGTGCAAAAATGAACTACAAGGCTGCTTCTCATCACATTGGGTTACTGGGGAGTTGCTCCTTTTTGTTTGACTGTTTCCTACCTAATACTCTGTGGGTTAGACAGCATGACCTTGTAATCCTAAGAGTCATGCATGACGGTTAGTGTACTGTGTAGTAATCCTTTGACATTATACAATCTGGAAAGCAAAGGTTAACACAAGGCACTGCAGCAGGGGACACACTATAATACATTTGACATTAGTATTCAGGGTTCTGATCTTAGTGCATCACATATGTCATATTTCATGTATATCTTGACTTACAGCTCCACAATCTACTGTTTTGCATACTAACTGGTCCTCAGAACAACTTCTGTTAATTCATGCTGTCAAAGCCATATTTTCTGTGCAAAACCTGTTCACATTCTATTTCTACAACATACCAGAATAAACACAACAGTTGGTGGTTTAGGTTTTTATTGTACTTATCTGACACTGTACTCTATTACTGCATATGTTGTAGATTACTATTAGTCTGTCCAACTTTTCTTTAATTGTTAAACACCAAACACAGTAAACAATTTACGCCTTCTTATTTATTTCACTATATACAGAAAGGTAGATCTGTACTCACCAGCCTGTCAGTGCAGCCTTGTCAGTATGTCTGCATGGGCCTCAGCATTGGTAGCCCTCTCCGCTGCAGCTATAGGGAGAGAAAACAAACATTATGCATACCTGTCTATCACATACTCAGGTTAGAATTTGGTACACCTATATCTGGGACACTTACAAACTGCTGGAACATGGTTGACCCAAGCATCTTGGATCCATTGGGCTAAGAGTGTCACTTCCTCTGCTTTAGGTTGGCATAGAGATGTCATAGCTGCTCACCATTTTGGGGGATGCCAGTGGCACTGGTGAGATCATGTGCCAGATGTTCCCAGGCCTCCACTTTATACTGTGAGCCCTGGTACTGGCCTTGCAGCAGTCTGTCATCATAGTTTGCTACAAGAAGCCCAGCCATGACTCCAGACCGCAAATTTCCCCAGCGCTGCACCTGAAAGTGTGAGCCCTCACCAACACCTGACATAGTTCCTACTCAGAGTAAGCTACAACAGATTTTGGCTGTATTCCCACCTGCGCTGTTTAAATAAGGCTAGATTCCCTAACTTTGCTGTCATTGGACCATTTTGAAAATGCTAAGCTCAGCTAGGCAGTATGCAAATCTGCTAAGTTGGGTTGAACAGTGCTTAAAGGGGTAATTGCTGAGCATTGTTAAGCAGTGCACATATCCATTTAGCTGAGCTGCCTGCTGCTTAGCATTTACATCTAAGCAATGCTAGCCATTGCCCACTTTTCATTTTTAGAAAATATCAGAATAATGACCTAATTAATCATTACTGACATGTTAGCAAGAGCATATGATTTATTTTACATGGCGTCCTTCTATGTGCTTTCATTACATTGCCATGGGGTGTGACTATACTGCATGGGACACTTGTGTATACATGGCTGATTCTACATGTTATATGCACTCACACTTCCATTTTAGACCAGCTGCATTTCCCTGGTCAACAAATATCAATTACTACATAATTTACAATAAATATCATGATTTTAACACTGCTTTCCCATGTAAAAATAAAGTGCCAGTCTTGGTACTAGAACTGTGAATGCTTGCATGGAAAGCCAAGACTTTAACCGCTACAATATCTCAGTGTTATGATTTTACATATATATTTTTATTTATCTCCTATGGGATGTTTAAGCAATGTTGAGAAGAGGGCCATAATGTGCATACCCACTCAGCTACGCTTAAACATACCTTAGAATGGAAAAAAAATAATTAATACACCCACTTTATTTACATATATCTGTACTCCTTGTCAGGCATAGTAAGGGAAATTGTAAGGGGACACATAGGGACAGATTTTAATTATTTCTCTTACAAAAGTGTGACTGTGGTTTTCTAGCAATTCATTGGCAAATCACTTGGGGTTTAAGTCAGAACATGACAAACATTTGGGTTTCAGACTTCATACCCTTCAGGAAATCCGTGCTAATGCAAACCTTTTATTCTATTAATTTTCCAAGTTTGTAAGTGCAAAATGTAAAAAGTGTCCCTATTTTAGGCCTTTGCCCCCCCCCACATTATTTATGGATTGCTTTCTTGCTATAAGAGGTTGAGAGGTATGTAAAGCAGGCATCTGGGCATTCTATGGAAACCTGTATAGTTGAAGGGTATCACCAGACGGCACTTTGACAATTACATACATTTGGATTTCAGACTTCATACCCTTCAGGAATTCCATGCTAATGCAAACCTTTTATTATATCAACTTTCCAAGTTTGTAAGTGCAATATTTAAAAAGTGTCCCTATTTTTGGGCCTTTGTCCTCCTTTATTTATGGCTTTATACAGTTTTCTTGCTCTAGGAGGTTGAAAGGTATGTGACGCAGGTATCTGGGCATTCTGCTTTGCCAATGAATTGCTAGAAAACCACAGTCACACTTTTGTAAGAGCAATAATTAAAATCTGTCCATATGTGTCCCCTTACAATTTCCCTTACTATGACTGACAAGGAGTACAGATACATGTAAATAAAGTGGGTGTATTATTAATCTCCATTATGAGTTTATTTAACAACAAATGATACCTTGCTCCATATGACTTTATTTTATTACCTTTTTGTTCTCTTGCCATGATTCAGTTCTCTTGTAAATTACAATAAACTTTGTCGGCATCATTTCCAGTCTATAGTTTATAGGTCGTATAGGACACAGGTAATTGCTCTATAGTTTTTAGGATAGCTTGCAGGTTTGCTCTTAAGTAAGAGCATTGTTTTCCCTGTTGTTAACCAGGTTGGTATCTGTTTGGGGTATGCATATAAATAGTTCTTACTCATGGCTTTTTTTTTAAGTTTTTATTAGATTTTAACTTAACAAATTAACAATGACAATACTTGTATTTAGAAATTTGTGAGCATAAGAAAAGAACAATGTGAACAAGAACAAGCAAGAACAACTATTTAAATTATAAAGCAACTCCTTTTTTATTATATTGTGAACTAGATAACACAGAGTAATACTTAGTATTAAGTCTGTCTTGATCGGCTGTCAGTAAGTGTGTTTCTTGTAAAAAATAACTTCATATATTTGTTTAGACTACTCCTCTTGCAACCGTTATTCAGGCCATTAGTATTTATGGAAATACAATTAAAAAATGTTATTTGTCATACAGATTAGCAGTGTAGATGTAACTGTCTTAAAATTAACAACATGGAACTGGTATAATATCTCTGCTTTGTTAAAGAACTGCTTATTAATAGTCATACTGACATTAATACTTAAAAGTTTAATTAGAAACATAATTGTTATTGTAGACACCCACAAAAAAAAAAACTTTTAATGTAACTAAACACTTACTTTTGACATGCTTCAAACTCCTCATGGAGTCTAACACCCCCTGCATGCAAGCCCACCCATCTACTATTCTAAAAAGCCCAACCCCTCTGCTTCAATTAAACAAAATTGTCATTAACAGCAAAGTGAACATGTCTGTATCCTTTAAAACTGGTATATATGTGTGAAAAATAAGAGAAGTATCATATGTTCCAAAGTTATTGATTAACTTGTATATTTCTCATTTTTATAAGCACTAAGACTTAAATAAAATGTTGTGTTATTATTGTTCGATAACTATACGCAATCTTGAATCTCATATACTATCATCTTGAAAAGGTGAGAAACTGCTGTACTGCAAAAAAGATCAATTTCCTTCCTGAATTATCTATTTTCATTCAGTGAAAATGTAATAATAATAGATAAATAGATGTCATGAAACATTTAAACTATGATGTATTGCTATTTGTGCTCAGCAGTTTACTATAATAAACTAAAACATCTTATGTCATCCTCATTAAATGTAAGGTTTGTTTCTTTCTTTGTTTTGTATATGATAACTTCAAGTGTAATGATAACATATTCACGACATTAGTATCAAGCTTCTAATATAAAGGTTGCCAATGTCATATATATAAAAAATGTCATATATATGTGTTTGCATCACTATCAATGTAATACTTATGTGCATTCAAAAACAGTCTTCGAGAAATGCACTCAAGAATATATCACAGTACATGCTGCCTCACAATAAGACATTGTCCTGTTTGATTCTCAGCTAAAGTATCTTCGGTGTGGAGACATGCATGAATGGGCGTACCTTCGTTGAAGGTTGTGCGTCAGGCCTGGTAAGTCGGTACGTAAAAATCTACTGCCATTCATTAGCAGACCGGAGTTCCGCTGTGGCAACCCCTAACCGGGAGAAACCGAAACATACAACAATATGTAGCATTATTTTGTTTTCCTTATTAAATGATAAAAAGCAACACTTCTGACAGCTCTTAATGTAAGTATAACATTCCCCAAATCTTTGGTTTACATGCTTTGCATAACTTTCTTATCATTTGTCTTTTGTAACAAACTATATTGCTTTATATAACAGAAATTGTATGTCCATGTGCTAATTTTTCATTCAAAAAAGATATCAAAACTAATCATTTAGAAAGAGAAAAAATAAACTTTTGGTAACCTACTATAGTATAGTGAATTATATTATTAAGCTATGATGTCTTAACAGTACAATATAACTTAGATTTTAATTTAAGTTGGCCAGAAATCCGAGTTTAAGTATCTAATTTTAGTCCCTATTTACAATCTTATGGTTTCATTGACTCTGTTCACCTGAGAACATAGTCACATTTGAGCAAGTGCATTATTCATAGGTTCCACCTATTATTTAAATGAACCTCCTAAAGCTGTCCACCAATCAAAATTATGAGCTGTTAACAGCCCTGATTCTCTGCATGGGCAGGAAATGTCACAAAGCTCAAGCTGTTTATCAGAGAAAGCTTCAAATGTTTAAGTAAGATGAGAAAGGTCAAGTACTATAGATAAAATAAAACTTTACTTCTACTTTGTACGCACGCATATTGTAACCAGACAAAATGTTTTTCTAATTCTGTGACAGCACTTCAACTCATTATCAAGACTAAGGAACACATATACCAAATCTATAAGGAGAGATTATGTTACATCTATTCCAAGCATCACAACCCCTTCACTTTCAAACTTTAATATGAAATATATCCACAGATAATGGAATTATCCCTTTCACCAAAAACAAACACATAGCAATTCCTCTGGTAAGGGAGAACAGCTACACATTATCAAAGCCCATGCAATAATAAGGTAAAAAAAACTTTCAGGTTATACTATTAGCAAAGGTAAAACAGCTCCTTAAATGTTACATTGAATTACAGTCAGGCAGGTCCACATCTACATTCATAAAATATGTTTGTCTATTAATCCCCTGTAATGCATTTTTTCACTGTTTAGTTCTTTTAAAACATGAAATGCACTTGAAGCACAAGCCCCCTTTTAGTAAATAATTTCCCATTTTGGGGAATAACACAATCACTAGTCTCTCACCCTTGGGTACACTCACCAGAACTTCATCCAACTCACTCCAAAATTTCTCTTTCTTATCCATCGCACACCCAAATTGTGGAGCATATGCACTAACAACATTCATCATTACACCATCAATTTCGAGCTTCATAAACATCACTTTGTCAGACACTCTCTTCATGTCTAAAACACTCTTGGCATATTGTTCCTTTAGTATAACCCCTACCCCATTTCTCCTGCCATCCACACCATGATAGAACAATTTGAACCCGCCTCCTATACACCTGGCCTTACTTCCCTTCCATCTGGTCTCTTGCACGCACAATATATCAACCTTCCTTCTCTCCATCATATCAGCTAGCTCTCTTCCTATACCAGTCATGCTGCCAACATTCAAAGTTCCTACCCTCACTACTACACTCCTAACCTTCCTCCTCTCTTCCTGCCTTCGGGCATGCCTTCCCCCTCCTCTTCTCCTTCAGCCAACAGTAGCCCAATTTCTGCCAGCACCCTGTTGGCTAACAGTACTGGTGGCGGTCGTTGTTAACCCGGGCCTTGACCGATCCGGTATGGAAATATGAAATTTTCACGCCATAAGTTATGTGGCAGAATTTTTACGCTGGAAACCCTTCCTGACGCAACCCTCCCCATTTATCCGGGCCTGGGACCGGCACAAAGAAATGCACTGGCTTGTGCATCTCCAGTAGCTGGGTTGAATGATGCCGCAGTATAAAAAGACAAAATGATCAATTTTAACAATTGGCTAAGCTATTGGTGTCATTCAAAGGGGATCCAGTGTCTGTCTGCCTGGGATGACATGCCAGACAAGCCACGTTGCTTTGCCAGAGACGGCTTGCACCTGTCACCTTTGGGCTTTTGAATACTGGCTAAGGCTCTTGCAACCCCCATAGTGCCTTTTTTAGGCAAAGCCAAAAGACAAACCCACCTCCATAGACAATACCAGAAACAAAAAACTAAGGGTAATGCTACTCAATGCCAGAAGTCTAAACCCCAAGATGCATGCACTCGAGGCACTCCTCAGTATGGAGAAAATCAATATCTGTGCAGTAACAGAAATCTGGTTCAAGGCTCCAGAGAGCACCCCAGCACTACCAGGATTCAACTCATACCATTCTTTTTGGCCCAGAACTCAGACCAGACTACTAAAGGCAGGGGAGTATCCATTTTCATCAAGGATACCCACAACTCCAGGTTAGTGGCATTGCACAAGGCAGCAGAAACCATCCACATGCAACTAACTGTAGGCAAAACTGCTTTTCAGTTCATAGCCTGATACAGATCATCCACCTTGTCTCAGGAACCCCACTCAGCATTCCTGAGAACACTAGAGAATATGAAGGACTCACCAAACACAATGATATTGGGGGATTTCAACTACCCAAACATTGACTGGGAAAACTACTCAAGTCCCAACTCTTTTACCCAATGGTTCCTGGAGTTTATAAACTCAAATGCCGTGGAACAACTGGTCACCACTCCAACAAGAGGGGACAACATATTGGACTTGGTCATCACCAACATGTGGGCTCAATGTTCCACAACAGAGGTAAATCCCTCATTGGTAAGATCAGACCATAAACTTATCACAATGGGCATCCACATCCTGACCCCACCCCCAGCAAAGGAAACCACTGTGAAAAATTTCTCAAAAGCAAACTTCACACTTCTCAAGACCAAGGTGGAAAGTTTTAAAGCCCCCGGGCTAATGGAAAATGGTACCCAAACTGCAGAATCCTTTACAAATGCATTCTATGAGCACCTACAGGAATGCATGGATCGTGCCATCTCAAGTAAAACAAAGACTCACTCCTCCAAGAACAGGAGGCCAGTCTGGTGGACCCCTGCCATAAACAAGCTATACAACAGAAGGAGGAAACTATTACATGACAGGGCAAAATCCCATAAAGGGAAGGCATCCTTGATCAGTACCAGTAAGAAACTTTGATCCCTCATAAAATCATCAAAGGCCAGCTTTGAAAGAAAAATCGCCAAAGACTCTAAAAATAATTACAAGGCATTCTTTAGCTACATCAAAAATCTGGGTGGCAGCTCTCAGATCTGCTCTGAGCTGGTGCAAAATGGCACAAAATACACTGAACCCACAGACATTGCCAACATCCTGGTGGACAGGTTCAGTGCAAACTTCACCCCCCCCTTCCCCCCCAAAAGGACCTGTGTCTATCCCAGAAGAATGCAGTCCCCCAGACATCACAGACACACAGGTGAAAGCAGCCCTCTCCAAAAGAAAAAAACACAGCATCAATGGAAACAGATGGTATCCCAGGCTGCGCATTACACGAGCTCCAAAACGAACTAAACCCTCACATGAATTCACTGCTCCAACTCAGCCTTACCACAGGCTATGTACCTAAAGAATGGCATACAGCAACAGTGATCCCGCTCCACAAAGGTGGCGCCACAATGGATCCCGGGAACTATTGCCCTATAAGCTGACTAGCCTGGTCTGCAAGGCTATGGAGCACATCATCATGGATCTCATTAACAAAGACATTGGAAACCTCCAAACATTGGACCCTACGCAATTCAACTTTGTTATGGGTAGATCTGGCCTCTTAAACCTAGTTGATTTCTTCAAAACTGTTACCAAAGCCTTAGATGAGGGAAAGGTAGTCCACACAGCCTACCTAGACCTTGCTAAGGCCTTCAAAACAATACCCCACTCAGGTATCATAAATAAGCTTACCAGCTTAAAAATCAACCCATACGTCACAAGATGGGTTGCAAAATGGCTCAGGGATAGAACTCACATGGTCAGAGTTACGGGTGCTATGTCCGACTCTAAACCAGTCACAAGTGGCATCCCACAGGGATCAGTCCTGGGACCACTCTTGTTCGGTATATACTTCTCTGAGGTACAGGAAAACACTGGATGACTGTGGCTGACCAAGTTCGCAGATGACTGCAAACTGGGAGCCATAATTGACTCTCCAGCTGACACAAGCATCTTCCAAAAAGGCCTTACGGAGACTGATACCTGGTGTCAGAACCATGGCCTCAAACTAAATGCAAAAAAATGTATAGTCATCCCCTTTGGGAAAAACAAAGAGCCTACAAACTACCATATATGAGGAAATCCACTAATTACGGAAGAAGTAATCAGGGATCTGGGGACCCAAGTAGATAGTAACCTCTCCTTTGACAATCACATTGCCAAAGTGGTTAGAAAGACCTTCTATATAGCCCACCTAATCACAAAAGGGTTCACATCTAGATCAAGAGAGGTCATTGTGCCCCTCTACTCATCACTTATCAGGCCCATAATTGAGTACAATGCCCCATTTGGGATGTACCTTACCAGACACCTGCAACAGCTGGAGAGACCTCAAAAATTCCTCACCAAGAGGATCATGGGCCTCAAACAGTTGCCCTATGCAGCTCGAATAAAGAACCTCCATCTCTACTCAGTTGCTTACCGCCTACTCAGAGGTGATCTCTGCCTGACATACAAGGCCATGTCCAACCCAAAATTGTTCGACATGCTCCACCTCAAGAAAACTAAATCCACTAGAGCTAAATGCTCCAGGGATTTAAACGTTAACACAACAATAAATAGGACATGCTGGAGGGATAGATTCATATCCCAATGGCTTCCCACACTCTGGAATAGAATCCCAGTACATGTAAGGCAGAGCTCCTCACTGACCCTCTTCAAGAAGAATTTTGACGAGTGGATGTGTAATCGTAAATTTGCTCCTGGGATCACTTCTATGGCCGTGCTGGACAGAGGCTCAAGAATCTAGTCTAAAAGGGAGGCGAAAGCCAACAAAATCTGGCTAGACTTATAAATGCCCTAGGGCAGATAGCCTAGTACCTACCTATGAACCTATGAACCTTTGAACAAATTAAGAAACCAGTCATTTGTCTTTTAATTTTTTTCTTATTTTCATTTACCTTCCATCCATTTTCTCTGCTTGTCTCTTTAAGTATATAATTGACCAATCCATATCTTCTGGTTGTACTAATATGTTATTATATTTTAGATGTGACAATGCAGGGTCCAGATCTTTGAATAGTTTAGTTTCATCTGAAAGGAAAATCTTTAATCTGGCAAGAAATAGTAGATGTACTTTTGTTTGTTTTTTAAGTTCTCTAATGAGAGGAAGAAATTGCTTATCTTGGATATTACTGCTGTAGAATAATTATTGTCAAAATGAACTCTGCATCCATCTATTTTGAGTGGTGATTTAGCCCAGACAGCCTTAAGAACAAGTTCTTTATCTTAAAAAGAAAAAAGTTGACAATAATAGACCTTGGAGAAGTGTTGTTTTTTTTTATGCAGGAGTAACTAAGGATCTATGTGATCTCTTTATTTTGAATGAGAGTGCATCTGGTAAGTCTAAAATTTTATGGAGCCAGGAAAATAAAAATGAATCATAGTATTGCCTTCAGTTCTTTCAGGTAACCCAAATATATGGAAGTTATTCCTGTGAGATCTGTTTTCGAGATTATCAATTTTGGCTAAGAGAAGAGTATTTCACTTTAACAGAAACTTGATATTATTTTCATCCTCACTCAGCCTTCCTTCTATGTCATTTAAAGAATTGTTGATACCTGATATCTGGGTCTTCTGCAGCTGCAGGGCTTTGTTGCTTTGTTCCATTTGTTTGGAACATTTCTGCTTAAAATCGTCAATTTTGGTGCCCATTTTATCTGGCTTAAGTGATAATTCTTGAATGTTAGTACTGAATGTATCTCTTTGTTAAGTAAAGAAGGGTGTAGTTACCTTTGCATGACTCATTATAAGGCTTGATACAATGATGAATATTTCCCATGAAGAATTTGACAGGAAAATAATGGAATATGTAAAAAATGCTTTGATATAATCCTAAAGGACTGCAATATTTATCGAAATTCACTCAATTAAGTTGGTTATAAATATATGTAGAAGCAGTAAGATCAAAAGCAAGCCAAAACAAAAGCCCATGGACTGCAACAGAAATCCACAAAAATGTGTTTATTTTAAGCGCTTTTAGTTGCTCAAATCAAGCAACTTCTTCAGAAATAAAACACAGATTCATTCCAAAATCGTATATAAATAAATAATGCAGTCACATGATGAATTAAACAATTTAAAATCAATTGAGTTAATTAGTTAAATAAGTCAACTCACATAACTACATAAAATATAATAAAAGTCTCACAAGTGTTTTAAAACCGCATTGACTAACAAGTCTGGACTTCCTGTCCATCCTGTATTGGAATGTTAAATTAATTTATAATAAACCCATACAACTATTTAAATAATATAACCATATGTTCACATATATTCACATAAATATTACAAACAATAATAGTAATAAACATGTTACTAAACCACACCAAATATTTATTTCTGAAGAAGTTGCTTGATTTGAGCAACAAAAAGCACATAAAATAAACACATTTTGTGGATTTCTGTTGCAGTCCGTGGGCTTTTCTTTCGGCTTGCTTTTGATTGTATTGTTGGATTTCTAGTTATCTTTGCCAGTTTCCTGTTTATATGTAGAAGCAGAGCAGGACAGAAGTGCTGCTACCCTAGTTGCATCCAGGCCATGCCCCCACTCCTGGCTAAATCTTCACATAAAGATGTTAGCACTTTTAGCCAGAAGTTGGGTACTGCATCTGGACCTGGGGTTTTCTAATTAGGAACTTTTCTTAACTTTGTTTCAATCTCTCTGGCTATTACTTCATCCCATTTCATATCCTCTACATTTGGACTTCATTACATCTATCCATTTAGCATCTTTGTTATGTTCCACAGGATCTTCATAGATATTTCTACAAAATGTATCTATTTCTTCTTTTTTGGTGATGTTTCAATTGCTTTTGCTTTGTTTCCCAGCTCTCTATAAATCGTTTTGGGGTCATCAATAAACTGCTTATTTTGTACTTTTTCTTTATATTCATCTGCATATCGTTTAAGTTTTTCTGCCTGTTTTCTGTAAGAGGTCATTAAGTATATAATACATGCCATGTATTTGTATGGCTGAATATATGGACAGGTGACCTTTGCCTTGCAAAGTTTCTAATTCAGTACATTAGCTGCCATCCAGTCAATTGTTTTTTTTTTTTTTTTCGCCTTTTTTTTTGCCTTTAAGCTATCACCTCCCAAGCAATACACACACAAAAAAAACTATTCTGAAGTTGGCCAGATGTTTAATAGCTACCAGTAATATCGGATGTCATAACAACTACATTATATCTCTTTTTTTTAATAATCACAGCAATGGACTCTTTATTTCTCTCTTACATTTTTATATTCAGTATTAACCAAACTTTGTTAAATATAATACCAAACAATCCCACCTTTATGTAGATACAGTTTCCTTTGTTAAAAGTGTTCAGTCTTGGCCCTAAACACACCAGGCTATAATTTCATCGAAACATAATAATTATGATTTTAACAATTTGACTAAGGCTATAAAAATTTAGAAGCATCTCCCCAGAGGTGGTGGAGGATTGAACCATTTTCCAGTCTTGCTTCTAGCATTCAGGGCTCATGCTCTAGCAAATCCTTTTTTTCTTCAAGTCAATCAATCAATTGATCAATCAGTTGATTAATCATCATTTTTCCAACAAAGACTAAATACAGAACCTTCCCATACTCAGTCAAGTATGACTAGGAGGCATTGGGGGACGGACCCCACACCAGCAATGGAAGGACATAGCCTTCACCTACAAGTGACTCAAGGGGTCATTGTCCTCACCCCACATCACAATATTGCACCTATGATGTCACATTGCAGATTTCTGAAAAATTATGACCTGCTGTCCCCCTAAGAAAAACAGGAGTAGCTAGATTAAAATCTCTGCCAATTGCTGCTATATATGTTTTACAATTATTTTATTTAAGAGTAGCTGTTCCTTTGATTTCTGTTGATTTCTGCTGATGAGAGGGGTGGTAAAGTATGTTTCTGTAGGTGTTTTCATTAAATATAGCCCTTATGTTTCTTTGAGTTTCACTTCTGTGAGTAAGACATCTGTTGTACACAGGACATCTTGTGGCTTTTTAGAAAAGGGTTTAAAGCTGGTGGACTGAGTACCTAGCTTATTTCCCTACTAACTGCTGCTAATTGTATTTATCAACTATTATTTTATCTAAAAGCAGCTGCTATTCTTTTGATTTCAGTTGCTGAGTAGGTCTGGGAAAATCTTTGTGTAAAGGCTCAAATTAGACTGAAAGTCAATGCATGTACTTGCTGGGTAATAGGGAGATGAAGAGAAGAAGGCAAAGGCATATACGGTGGAGACAAATGCAAAGGTAAAAAAGGTAAAGTACAGAAGCAGGAGGGGTAAGAGAGAAACAAAAGATAATGCGATAAGGTTTATTTCCCTGTTAAACTATACAAACTGCCCTGGACACTAACCTTGGAAGCAGTAACTAGAATGAAGAATGGTAAGCATGACAGGGGAGCACCACTAAAGTATGAAAAATGGACAGGTAGGGAGAAGAACTGGACAAAAATGGAGGATAAAATAAAGATTATAATAGCAGAATGGATATTGACTAGACAGAGAATTCCTGGTTACTAGGGATGATACATTTTTAAATGTTTTTCATTAATACTAGACAGAAGAGAAAATGTCACTAAATTCATGACAGGAGATACTGAAGGTAACTGCAGCAGGTAACACAGGTCAGAATCTACATGCATACAGCAGGAAGCCATTATCATTAAGATGCAGGACAGTGCAGTGGTGCTGTGGTAGCATTGCTGCCTCACAGCAAGAGGTTCTCTGGTTTGATTCTCAGCTAGAGTGCCTTCTGTGCAGGGTCTGCATGTCCTCCCTACATTTGTATGGGTTTCCTCTGGGTGCTCTGGTTTCCTCCCATGTTACAAAGACATACATTTGGAATGTTTCTCCCTGGGCCTCCTCTAAAAATTGGCTTTGTTCCAAGTCAGACTTTCCTGGTAAACAAATGTTAAATAAATAATAAAGCAAGCCAAGCATTCCCTATGAAAGGAATTGCACTAGATAAATCCATCCATCTTCAATCCCTTTTCTTGAATATGGAGTTGGGTGTATTAGATAAATGATAAAAGTAAATGAACTTGCATCATGGAAAACACAAATGCATACCTCTCAACTGTACAAATTTTTGCAGAATGTCCAGATTTTTGCTCATATTTTTGGTCCATTTTTCATAAAATTTTGGTTTTCTGGCAAATTAGTGGCAAATCGTCATTAAAGACTGAAGTTAGAAAATAATGAGATATATTTGAGTTTCTGACTTCATACCCTTCAGAAAATTCATGCTAATGCAAAACCTGTTATTCTATGAACTTTCTAAGTTTGTAAAAGCAATATTTAAAAACTGTCCCTACTTTTAGGCCTTTGTTCCACTTTCATTTATTCCTTTGTCCAGATCTCTTGCTCTAAGAGGTTGAGAGGTATGCAAATGAGTGTCAAGCTATAGAGAAAAGTTATTGTAATATTCCAGCATATGTGTATGAACACAAAACTAATTCACAGTCACATGCACAAAAGCACACAATGATGCACACATACTGATACACATCGACACTCTTACACGCTGACACAAGCACAGGCATGTGCATGTTCACACACACACACACACACACACACACACACACACACACACACACACACACACACACACACACACGCATATACATATATACACAGTTATGTGCACAAGTACGCACATGCATTCTCAGAATAAACACACACACACACACACACACACACACACACACACACACACACACACACACACACACACCTATGTGCACACTCACACACATATACATATGCACACAAAGACTGAGAGAGGCACAAAGAGGTGAAGATTTATTTATGATACTAAGATGAAACTGTAGAGAAAGTCAGTTAAAGGAGTGCAAGTTTTGTTTATCCTTTATGTAATCCTGATAAGATGAAGCCAAGAAAGTGCATGGTTATTCTGAGCATGAGTCAGAATGGAGAAGGTTAAGTTTTAGAAGAGAAAGTATAATGCACTTAGAAGTAAAATCAAGTTGGAGGTTGCAGGAGCAAAACAGATCCAAAAAATGAAGAGTATCTCAAGACCGACTATGTAAAAAGAATGAGTATTTATTTAAAAATGAGCGCTTTCACTGTTAACACAGCTTCTTCAGATCTAAGTTAAAATGAATAAAAACTTAAAATGGTTCTTTTATATGATCACCTCTAGTGGTCAAACAAGTAATTACAATGAAGAAAACATAAACTGATTCTTTTGTATGATCACCTCTAGTGGTCAAACAAGTAATTACAATGAGGATACATATAATGAATGAATAACAAGTTGGATATACATCATAAAATCACAAATCAAATAGATATGGTTATTCATTACATGCATTCTTATTGTATTTATTTGTTTGACCACTAGAGGTGATCATACAATAGAACCAGTTTATGTTCTTTTTATTGTAATCACTTGTTTGACCACTAGAGAATTTAGCTTTTCTCTTTCTCCCCCCCCCCCCACCTTCAACACTCACTTTATTTATGATATTTCTTATGCAGGTTATATATATTTTTCATGTAATTTCATTTTGAAATGTAGTTGACTGGGATTTTCTGTATTTTCAGGACAGGCATTGTTTGAGCATTTAACATCTATTTGATTTGTGATTTTATGATGTATATCCAACTTGTTATTCATTCATTATATGTATCCTCATTGTAATTACTTGTTTGACCACTAGAGGTGATCATACAAAAGAATCAGTTCATGTTTTCTTCATTGTAATTACTTGTTTGACCACTAGAGGTGATCATATAAAAGAACCATTTTAAGTTTTTATTCATTTTAACTTAGATCTGAAGAAGCTGTGTTAACAGTGAAAGCGCTCATCTTTAAATAAATACTCATTCTTTTTACATAGTTGGTCTTGAGATACTCTTCTTTTTTTGGACCTATTTTGCTCCTGCAACCTCCAACTTGATTTTACTTCTAAGTGCTTTTTAAACTGGGTGACAGGCAGCATTCATCTGGTGTATTCAGTGGTGTGCTGTTTTAAGAAAGTCTAATGCAGTGAAATGTTGTTATCCTGAAAAAGAGGCTATGTTTGTCAATGTTATTTTCTCTTGCTGTGTATTTTATACTCTCAGCCGTACACTGCCATGTTAAGTTTGGGAGCACAAGATTAAACAAAGTGATAATGATTTGTGTCATGATTCGGGATGTAGATTTATTACTACAGTCATCTCACTTGTTCTTGTGTTCTTCATTCAAGTAAGACATGTTTTTCCTTGTTGCATCTGTCTCTTTGTAATGAATTGTTAGTGAGCAAACACTATTGTATTTAACATTAACTTGTACTCATATGGCAGGCATTACATCAACATCTAATAAGGCTATCAGAAGACTATAATGTCAATAAGTCAAACTGATGTTTATTATGTTTTGGCCCATTAGAAAACTGGTATTCAGCCTTTGCTTCTCAGAAAATGCTAACGTACAAATAAAAATGGAATGAAAATAAAACAAGAATGGGGATTACTATTTATTTAATATTATTTTGATGTTCAAAACTCTTTTTCTTTTTCATTACTAAAACAAAAATGAGTTCTATTATAACATATTTTTAGGTTTTGACAGTATAACATCTAGTAACTCTGGCTTCAAACTTAAAGCCAGCCAGAAGTCTTTTTTATTAAATATAACAATGGATTTCTTGTTGTATAAGTCTAAAACATGGCACCATAAGAAATAAAGATTTGCTTCATCTGTTGCCTAAAGCATTGCAATTTAATGATTCTGGTTTACTGACGCATCACCTATCTTGTCAATTGAAAATTACTTTTTTCTTTGAACAAGCAGTAAACTTGCAGTTGTTTCTCACACTCATTTATTTCTGAAAGTGGTATGAGCTATCAGGCCTTGACATTTGAGTACAGAATGGGGTCACTGTATTGTACATTAGCAGCCTCTGATGTGGAAAAATAAATCAGCCATAGAAGCTGCAAGAAACTGCCCCAAAGCATGCACTCCAGTAAGAAAGCTGCTATGTCAAGAATCCAGGGGTAACTGCAGTTGGTACTTGGAGAAACTGAAGTGCATGTCTTTGATAAGCCCATTCCATTGTACATTTTAATGTGTATCATGCATTAAAAGGATGGAATTCAGCATCATTTTTGCAACTTATAGATTAATAATCGTGTTAATAAACTAAATTATGCTAGCCATCTCCTATCCAGAATTATATAACATTTTTAAAAATCACTATTTTCCTAAAGCTGACCGAAAAGTGTCTGTGTAGCCACATATGCATAAAATGAAAGCGAAACACTTATTTGTGTTTTCAGTTATTTAATTTATTTTCAGGAGTATTCAAAGTACATTTAGAGAACATGCAATAGTTAATTATAACAGGACTATTTTTCTGTGTGACATTTATCTTTTTTATTCTATTAAGATAAGATATTTTGTGAATTTCTATTCAAACATCAATCATAACTACAAGCAAATTATCTTCAATTTATGTACTTGACAAAGAACAGAAGATTTATACTCAATGTATTATTATTTATTATTGCTGTTATTTAAAAAAAGATTAACCTCTACTTCTGTGAGTTCTGAATATCATGAGAACACTGATTTACTGAACTGTTTAATGGAAGCCTTAAAATGGAAATAAAGGTTAAGCTATTTAAAGAAGTAAAGCACCCTGTCACCATAGCAAAGATACAGCTGAAGACAAAGTTTTACATATATCGTATCCTTTACTGTTAAGTAAATCATACAATAAAATAAGTGTATATATAAAAAAAGAAAACGACTATCAAAAGATCCTTGAACTTGTAAACATTTGTTACATGGAATAGTGTACATAAATTGGTACCATGCACTCCTGAGCTTGAAAGAACTGTCCACTTCTGATGTCATGTTCACTCTTTTCATCAAATATGCTTTATGTACATTTGAATTAAACTCAAATTTTGCTTCAGTGCAGTCCCAAAAAGCATGGGACCCATATAGCACTCCTTAAAAAAAAGATATGATACAGAAAATCTTGTACTCATCAGTTAGGCTTAGTCAATTCTAAGGAGCAGAATACAAAATAAACTTACATTTAAGCACAGCTTGCCAAGAACAGTCCTTGGTGGAAGTGCAACATAGGGGATTCAATAAAAACTGTTCATAGGCATACTTTATAATGTGGAAATGCATTGCATAATCATGACTTCTACAGCCCTACACTTAATTTTGAAACCCAAAACTGATGCTTTATGGCAATAAATGACTTCTAAACAAATCAGTGGTAGAGACTGTTATATCTAGACAGATATACAATGAAAACCATGTGCAATATGTGGAAAAATTAAAAATCTCAGTATAATGACTGGGTTGACAATGAATTAGCTATTAACACAAATTACAGACAAAAACTGAGTGATAATGCAAATGGATGACTATGCTTTTGAGTGAATGACATTTGGATGAATTCAAGCTTTGTATAAAGTAGAGTGTTTGTGACTAAGGGTTGGAGCTAGTGTTTGGTAAGTGGATAGATTTAGTGTTGTGCCCATGTTTACTAATGCATGTTGTGTGTCCTTTTGTCTTGATTAGTGGAACTGTTAGGGAAAGGGGTTTTGTAATGTAATATGTAGATTTAGGGTTGGGGTAGGATTAGGGTTAGCACCAGAAAACCAGAAGTGTGTTGGTATGCTGATACCATAAACAAGATCAAATAATAAAAAAAAGTAATAATAATAACATACCAACCAGCAACCAGGTGATCAGATGCAGAACACACCCTCCTTCTTCCTACCCAGCTATTCTGGTTCTGTTTCTGTGCCCTGCTTCTGACCCTCCCCCATTTTATTAAAAAAAATCTTCTTTTTATAAACAGTAGCAAACTGCTTTCTACAAGTGTACCAGTCACTACAATTTATATCCTGCCTGCATAGAGCACCAGTCACTGATGTTTTAGTTTAAACAACAATTTTCTTCTTATGAACAGTTGCAAGCTGATTGCAAATAAGGAGGCAAACAGCTGCTAAAGTTTAACCCCTAAAACAAGAAAATTAAAGTAAACTGGTACCATGGCACTTGATATAATAAAAAAACAATGATGTATTAGAGCTTGCTAGTTTAAAAGTTTCACCCATACTGGCATCTTCAGACAAATAGTTAATTACATTAAACAAATAATGCAAATAGCAAATAAATATCATGCAACCATAAAATTAAGGAGACAGTGCATAATCAAAAGAACATAATCAATAATATACACAAAGGACATCCATATAAAAATTATACAAAACTTATATAAAATATATATAATAAATATTACTTCATTTAATTTTATTACATTTGACCTTTAGGGCTGGTTTTATGATTGTAGTCTCATTTAAACCAGGTGGATAATGTAATACTGAGTAGTACAACAGTAACAGGACTGAAAACATGCATGTTAGTGTAATATAATACCAGCACACATTGCTGCAGTATGGAGTAGTACAACAGTAATGGAGTTGGAAACATGCATGCTAAAGTAACACAAGACCAGCACACATTGCTGTAATACTGAGTAGTACAACAGTGACATGACAGGAAACATGCATGCTAATGTAACACAAAACCAGCACACATTACTTTAATACTGAGTAGTATAACAGTAACAGGACTGGAAACATGCAATGTAACACAATATCAGCACAAATTTTTGTAATACTGAGTAGCACAACAACAATAGGACTGGAAACATGCATGCTAATGTAACACAATATCAGCATATATTGTTGTATTACTGAATAGTACAACAGTAAGAGGACTGGAAACATGCAAGCTAATGTAACACAATACCAGCAAACATTGCTATAATACTGTGTAGTACAACAGTAACAGGACTGGAAACATGCATGCTAATGTAACACAATACCAGCACACATTGCTGTAATACTGAGTAGTACAACAACAGAACTGGAAACATGCATGCTAATGTAACACAATATCAACAGGTTTTGCTGAAATTCTGAATAGTACACCAGTAACAGAGCTGGAAACATGTATACTAATATAACAATACCAGCACACATTGCTGTAATACTGAGTAGTACAACAGTAACAGGACTGGAAACATGCATGCTAATATAACGCAATACCAGCACACATTGCTGTAATACTGAGTAGTACAACAGTAACTGAGATGGAAACATGCATGCTAATGTAAGACAATACCAACATACACTGCTGTAATACTAAGTAGTACAACAGTAACAGGGCTGGAAACATGCATGCTAATGTAACACAATATCAACAGACATTGCTGTAATACTGAGTAGTACAACAGTGACACGAATGGAAACATGCACGCTAATGTAACACAATACCAGCACACAATGCTGTAATACTGAGTTGTACAACAGTAACAGATCTGGAAACATGCATGCTAATGTAACACAATATCCACACACATTGCTGTAATTCTGAGGAGTACAAGAGAAACCGGTCTGAAAACATGCATCATATTGTAACACAAGACCTGCACACATTACTGTAATAGTAGTACAACAGTAACAGGACTGGAAACATGCATGCTAATGCAACACAATACCAGCACACATTGCTGTAATACTGAGTAATACACTAGTCACAGGACTGGAAGTATGTATGCTAACGTAAAACAATATCAGTACAAATTGCTGTAAAACTGAGTAGTAGAAAAGTAACAGGACAGGAAACATGCATGTTAATGTAACACAATATCAGCACACATTGTTGTAATACTGAGTAGTTCAACAGTAACAAAGGGCTTGAAACATGCATGCTAATATAAAACAATACCAGCGCACATTGCAGTAATAGTTATACAACAGTAAAATGACTGGAAACATGCATGCTAATATAACACAATACCAGCACACTTTGCTGTAATACCAAGTAGTACAACAGTAACAGGACTGGAAACATGCATGCTAATGTAACACAATACTAGCACACATTGCTGTAATACTGAGTAGTACAACAGTGACACGACTGGAAACATACACGCTAATGTAACACAATACCAGCACACATTGCTGTAAAACTGAGTAGTACAACAGTAACAGGACTGGAAACATGCACACTAATGTAACAAAATACCAGCACATATTGCTGTAATACAGAGTAGTACAACAATGACATGACTGGAAACATGCATGCTAATGTAATATCAACACACATTGCAGTAATTCTGAGTAGTACAAGAGTAACAGGTTTGGAAAATTGCATAGTATTGTAACAAAAGACCAGCACACATTACTTTAATACTGAGTAGTACAACAGTAACGGGACTGGAAACATGCATGCAAATGTAACACAATATCAGCACACATTGCTGTAATCCTGAGTAGTACAATAGTCACACGACTGGAAGTATGCATGCTAAAGTAACACAATATCAGTACAAATTGCTGTAATACTGAGTAGTAAAACAGCAACAGGATTGGAAACATGCAAGCTAATATAATGCAATACCAGCGCACATTGCTGTAATACTTAGTAGCACAACAGTAAAAGAACTGGAAACATGCATGCTAATGTGACACAATATCAGCACCCATTGCTGTAATACTGAGTAGTACAACAGTGACATGAATGGAAACATGCATGGTAATGTAACACAATATCAACACACATTGCTGTAATTCTGAGTAGTACAACAGTAACAGGGCTGGAAACATACACGCTAATGTAACACAATACCAGCACACATTGCTGTACTACTGGGTTGTACAACAGTAACAGGGCTAGAAACATACATCATAATGTCACACAGTATCAGCACACATTGCTGTAATACTGAGTAGTAAAACACCAGTGGCCAGCATTTGCAGCATATAAACACTTCTTCACAAACAAACTGAAAATAATTATTTATTATGCATGAAATGCATCAAAATGCACCAAAATCAAATCCAACCAGTTTCGGCTAACCAGCCTTCATCAGTGAAAAGCATTTGTCATGCCATATGATTTATGAATATTTATAGATAGTACCAACCAATGGAAACATGGTATAATCCATTTCAAACAAACAAGAAGTTGCAATAACATTTGAATCACTATATATCAATAATACAGTAGAGGCATTGTAAAGTATACCATAGCAAATCATATAAGTGTGTGATATGCTGATACAGATTCTTACCAAAAATACAGTATATCACACTAAACCATTATAATATGTAGATGTGATTACACATAGTCGATTACACATAGTCTTAGTGTTGAACAGACCCCAAATGAGAAGTACTGTCTTAATCACCCAAAAGGATCCAACAGTAACAGCATACAATTTAAAGTAACCACAAAATTACCAGGAACAATTCTTAACAAACATATAAATATGTGATATACTAATATAAATTTTTTTATCAAAAATATAATATATCACAAAAACATTTTTATATTTAAATGCAATAACATATAGCTTGATATTATAAGCAGCCCAAATGGTGGATCCTGTTTTGATCAACCAAAAAGATCCAACAATAGCAGTATACAGGTCAAATATTCAAAAGGACCACAAAGTTACCTGGGACAGTTATAAGCAAATAAATCTTATTCTTATGTATATCAACATGCATACATAAAGGTAAAACAAAATCAATGTTTAAGATAAACAGATGGATGAAAAACCTGTCTGATCATAATTCAATTTTCCAACATTATTAATATATACATACCATATATCAATATTAGTGATAATAAAGGTATACTCATATATGTTTGTCATAGCAATAACTCATATTTTGTATCTATTAGAGTTACAGCATACATTGCCCTAATTCTATTCTGCAAACAGGTTATAAGTGGTCATTAAGACCTGGGGGAAATAATGCCCTAAGGTGAATGATCCAATATTTTTCTTTGTGGTTCAGAATACTATGCCAACCCTGTTGGTTGCTCCTATCACCAGTAATTTTATCAATGATCATGAACATGAATCTAGCATTGATATGTTTCATGGTGTGTCTATAAAGGGCATTGGTCTCTTTTTTTATTTCTAATGTCACTTTTATGTTCACTCATTCTTATTCTAAGTGATCGTGATGTTTGCCCTACATAGAATGCTGAGCATTGACAAGTGGCTAAATATATAATCCAGCTACTGCTGCAATTACCAAAGACTCTTAAATCATACACTCTACTTGTATTGGCACTAGTGGATTGTTTAAGTTTACTTACTTGTTGACAGGATCCGCAATGCCCACATGGAAAGGTACCCAAAAGTTGGTCTCCAGTTATAGTCATTTGTTTGTATATTGCGCCCCCACTTTCTTTGTGCTTATAGTGGGAGAACAAGGCACCCAATGTTTTACCCCGTCTGTATGAGAATTGACATTTAGGACCCAAAAGATTCCTTAGTTCTTCATTCGCTAAGAGTATATTCCAATTGGAATCCAAAATGTTTCTGATAATATTATGATTCCGTCCGTATGTGGTTACAAACCTGAGTGTAGACACAACACCTGTAGTTTCACGTTTTTTATATTGTAATAATATATTCCTGTCCTGATCTGCAGACCAATTATTAGCTGTCAGTATATAAGATTTCCTATATCCTCTTTCCAAAAACCTGTTTTGAAGATCCAGTTTTGCCTCGTCAAAATCATGTTCAGATGAACTAATGTGTTTAATGTGCATAAATTGAGATTTTGGTATGTTGCTGATGGTGTGGCGTGGGTGCATGCTTTAAGCATGGAGCAAGGTGTTGTATTGTGGATATTTCCTATATGTCTATGTATGTTCATCATTCCTGTAAACTGTGACATCCAAAAAATCAATGAGGTCTGGATTGTATGTTACTGTAAACTCTGTATCCCATATGTTACCATTCAAATATTCCACAAACTTCTGCAAGTATGTTGAATCTGCACACCACACCATCCAGCAATCATCCAAATATCTGTGCCATATGTCACTTTCAACCATGTATAAATTGTGAAGTGGATTGTAAATCATGCATTCTTCAAAGATGCCATAAATAGGTCTGCATATATTGGAGCAAAGGATGCCCCCATAGCAGTACCTTGAAGTTGCCAGTAGCACTCCCCTTGAAAATAAAAAATATTCTTGTTGAGCACATGTTCCGCCATACATATAAGTAGTGTATTGAGTCCAGGTGGATATAAACCTGATTGTTCCAGCCAATATTGTAAGGCCTGCAAGCCAGCACAATGGGGTATGCTGATGTATAAGGATTTAAGATCCAAAGTGCACATAATCCAATGTGATCCCAGTTATGTATCCTGTATGATTTGAAGAAACTGAGCTGTGTCCTGCAGTCTGGCCCTAACTGTTGTGAGTAATGGTTTCAAATGTTGTGTCAAAAACACAGATAAAGGTTCCATAAGGGAACCAATACCTGATACAATTGGTCTCCCAGTGGGATGGAAATGGATTTGTGTATTTTTGGAAGCAGATATAAGATCTGTTTCTGGGGATCTGTTACCGACAAGTGTTTAACCGTGTTCTTAGTGATGATCCCTTCTTCTTCTGCCAAATTCAGGAGCGTGTCTATTTCTTTCTTAAAAATTGGGGTTGGATCAATAGGCATGTGCATGTAACATCTAGTATTGGAAAGTTGTTCCTTGCCTTCGTTCAGATAGTACCCCATGTTCATAACCACAACCGCCCCTCCTTTGTCTGCTGGTAATATGACAATGTTATGATTATTCCTCAATTCTTCTAGAGCCATCTTTTCAGATGGAGAGATATTTTGACACATGATACTGAGTAGTACAACAGTGACACGACTGGAAACATGCATGCTAATGTAACACAATATCAAAACACATTGCTGAAATATAGAGTAGTACAACAGTAACAGGTCTGGAAACAATAATCTTATTGTAACACAAGACCAGCACACATTACTGTAATACAGAGTAGTACAACAGTAACAGGACTGGAAACATGCATGCTACTGTAACACAATACCAGTACTCATTGCTGTAATACTGAGTAGTGCAATAATCACAGGACTGCAAGTATGCATGCTAATGTAACACAATATCAGCACACATTGTTGTAATACTGTGTAGTTCAACAGTAAAAGGCTGGAAGCATGCACGCTAATGTAACACAATATCAGCACACATTGCTGTAATACTGTGTAGTACAACAGTGACAAGACAAGAAATATGCACACTAATGTAATGCAATATCAAGACACATTACTGTATTATAGAGCAGTACAATTGTAACAGGACTAGAAACATGCATGCTAATGTAATCCAATACCAGCACACATTGCTGAAATACTGAGTAGGACAACAGTAACAGGGTTGGAAACGTGCATCATAATGTACCACAATACCAGCACATATTGCTGGAACACTGAGTAGTACAACCGTGACACAACTTGAAACATGCACACTAATGTAACACAAAACCAGCACACATTGCTGTAATACTGAGTAGTACAACAGTAATAGGACTGGAAACATGCATGCTAATATAACACATTACCAGCACACATTGCTGTAATTCTGAGTAGTACAACAGTAACATGGCTGGAAATATGCATGCTAATGTAACACAATATCAGCTTACATTGCTGTAATACTGAGTAGTACAACAGTGACAAGACTGGAAACATGCACATTAACGTAACGCAATATCAAGACACATTACTGTATTACAGAGCAGTACAATTGTAACAGGACTGGACACATGCATGCTAATGTAATCCAATACCAGCACATGTTGCTGTAATACTGAGTAGGACAACAGTCACAGGACTGGAACCATGTGTGCTAAAATAACACAATACCAGCACATATTGCTGTAATACTGAGTAGTACAACAACAACAGGACTGGAAACATGCAAACTAATGTAACACAATATGAACAGGTATTGCTGTACTTCCGAATAGTACAACAGTAACATGAATGGAAATATGCACTCTAATGTAACACAATATTAGCACACATTGCTGTAATACTGAGTAGTAGAACGTTAACAGGACTGGAAGCATCCATGCTAATATAATACAGTACCAGCGCACATTGCGGTATTAGTGAGTAGTACAACAGTTATAGGACTGTAAACATGCATGTTAATGTAATACAATATCAGCACACATTGCTGTAATACTGAGTAATACAACAGGAACTGGACTGGAAAAATGCATGCTAGTGTAAAACAGAATCAAAACACATTGCAATAATTCTGAGTAGTGCAACAGTAACAGAGCTGGAAACATGCATGTTAATGTAACACAAGACTAGCACACATTCTTGCAATACTGAGTAGAACAATAGTCACAGGACTGGAAACATGCATGCTAATGTAACACAATACCAGCACACATTCCTGTAATATTTAGTAGTAGGACTGGAAAAATGCATGCTTCTGTAACATAATACCAGCACACATTGTTGTAATACTGAGTAATACAACAGAAACAGGACTGGAAACATGCAGCATAATGTAACACAATATCAGCACACATTGCTGTAACACTGTGTAGTACAACAGTGACACGACTAGAAACATGCACCCTAATGTAACAATATCAGCACAAATACTGAGCAGTAGAAAGTACCAGGGCTGGAAACATGTATCATAATGTACCACAATACCAGCACATATTGCTGTAATACTGAACAATACAGCAGTAACAGGACTGGAAACATGCATACTAATGTATCAAAATGCCAGCACACATTGCTGTAATACGGAGTAGTACAACCGTGACACAACTTGAAACATGCATGCTCATGTAACACAATATCAGCACACATTGCTGTAATACTGAGTAGTACAACAGTGACAAGACTGGAATCATGCACACTAACGTAATGGAATATCAAGACACATTACTGTATTACAGAGCAGTACAATTGTAACAGGACTGGAAACATGCATGCTAATGTAACACAAGGCCAACACACATTGCTGTAAAACTGAGTAGTACAACAGTAAATAGACTGGAAACATGCATGCAAATGTACCATAATACCATCACACATTGCTGTAATACTGAGTAGTACAACAGTAACACACCTGGAAACATGCACGCTAATGTAACCCAATACCAGCACGCATTGCTGTAATACTGAGTAGGACAACAGTCACAGGACTGGAACCATGCATGCAAATATAACACAATACCAGCACATATTGCTATAATACTGAGTAGTACAACAACAACAGAACTGGAAACATGCATGCTAATGTAACACAATATTAACAGGCATTGCTGTAATTCTGAGTAGTACAACAGTAACAGGGATGGAAACATGCATCCTAATGTAACACAATATCAGCACACATTGCTGTAATACTGAGTAGTACAACAGTAACTGGACTGGAAACATGCATTCTAATGTAACACAATACCAGCACACATTACTGTAATACTGAGTAATACAACAGTAACATGAATGGAAATATGCACGCTAATGTAACACAATATCAGCACACATTGCTGTAATGCTGAGTAGTACAACAGTAACAGGACTGGAAACATGCATGCAAATATAACACAGTACCAGCACACATTGCTGTAATAGTGAGTAGTACAACAGTCACATGACTGGAAACATGCATTCTGATATAACACAATACCAGCACATATTGCTGTAATACTGACTAGTACAACAACAACAGGACTGGAAACATACATGCTAATGTAACACAATATCAGCACACATTTCTATAATTTTGAGTAGTACTACAGTGACGGGGCTGGAAACATGCATTCTATTGCAACACAATACCAGTACAAATTGCTGTATTACTAAGTAGTGCAACAGTAACAGGGCTGGAAACATGCATGCTAATGTAACACAATATCAGCACACATTGCTGTAATACTGAGTAATACAACAGGAACTGGACTGGAAAAATGCATGCTACTATAACACAATATCAACACACATTGCAGTAATTCTGAGTAGCTCAACAGTAACAGAGCTGGAAACATGCATGTTAATGTAACACACAAGACTAGCACACATTCTTGTATTACTGAGTAGTACAACAGTAACAGGGCTGGAAACATGCGCGATATTCTAACATAAGTCCAGCACACATTGCTGTAATATTGAGTAGTACAACGGTAACAGGACTGGAAACATGCATGCTTCTGTAACATAATACCAGCACACATTGCTGTAATACTGAGTAGTACAGCAGTGACATGACTAGAAACATGCATGCTAAAGTAACACAATACCAGCAGACATTGCTGTAAAACTGAGTAGTACAAGAGTAACAGAACTGGAAACATGCCATCTAATGTAACACAATATGAGCACACATTGCAGAAATACTGAGTAGTGTAACAGTAACAGGACTGGAAACATTCATGCTAGTGTAGGACAATATTAGCTCACATTGCTGTAATACTCAGTAGTACAATAGTGACATGACTGGAAGCATGCATGCCAATGTAAAACATTAACAGCACGCATTGCTGTAATACTGAGTGGTGCAACAGTAAAAGGACTGTAAACATGCATGCCAATCTAACACAATATCAGCACACATTGCTGTAATACTGAGTAGTACAACAGTGACATGACTGGAAACATGCATGCTAATGTAACACAGTACCAGCACACAACAGTAAAAGGACTGGAAACATGCCTTCTAAAGTAACACAATACTAGCACACATTGTTGAATACTGAGTAGTGTAACAGTAACAGGACTGGAAACATGCATGCTAAAGTAACACAATACCAGCACACATTGCTGTAATACTTAGTACTGTAACAGTAACAGGACTGGAAACATGCATGCTAATGTAGCACTATATTAGCTGATATTGCTTTAATGCTCAGTAGTACAATAGTGACATGACTGGAAGCATGAATGCTAATGTAACACATTAACAGCATGCATTGCTGTAATGCTGAGTAGTGCAACAGTAAAAGGAATGGAAACATGCATCATAATGTAACACAATATCAGCACACATTGCTGTAATACTGAGTAGTACAACTGGGACAAGACTGGAAACATGTATGCTAATGTAATACAGTACCAGCACACATTGCTGTAATACTGAGTAGTACAATAGTCACAAGACTGGAAGTATGCATGCTAATGTAACACAATATCAGCACACATACATCATAATGTAAAACTGAGTTGTTCAACAGTAGCAGGGCTGGAAACATGTATGCTAATATAATGCAATACCAGCTCACATTGCAGTAATACTTAGTAGTACAACAGTAACCGGACTGGAAACAGGTATGCTAATGTAACACAATACCAGCACACATTGCTGTAATATTGAGTAGTACAACAGTGAAACAACTGGAAAAATGCATAGTAATGTAATGCAATACCAGCACACATTGCTGTAATACTGAGTAGTACAACAGTTGCAGGACTGGAAACATGCATTCTAATACAACACAATACCAGCACATATTGCTGTAACACTGAGTAGTACAACAACAACAGTACTGGAAACATGCATGCTAATGTAACACAATATCAGCACACATTTCTGTAATTTTGAGTAGTACAACAGTGACAGGGCTGGAAACATGCATTCTAAAGTAACACAATACCAGCACACTTTGCTGTAAAACTGAGTAGTACAAGAGTAACAGGACTGGAAACATGCCATCTAATGTAACACAATACCATCACACATTGCAGAAATACTGAGTAGTGCAACAGTAACAGGACTGGAAACATGCGTGCTATTGTAACATAAGTCCAGCACACATTGCTGTAATATTGAGTAGTACAACGGTAACAGGACTGGAAACATGCATGCTTCTGTAACATAATACCAGCACACATTGCTGTAATACTGAGTAATACAACAGAAACAGGACTGGAAACATGCAGCATAATGTAACACAATATCAGCACACATTGCTGTAATACTGAGTAGTACAACAGTGACACGACTGGAAACATGCATGCTAAACACAATACCAGCACACATTGCTGTAAAACTGAGTAGTACAAGAGTAACAGGACTGGAAACATGCCATCTAATGTAACACAATACCATCACACATTGCAGAAATACTGAGTAGTGTAACAGTAACAGGACTGGAAACATGCTCACTATTGAAACATAAGTACAGCACACATTGCTGTAATATTGAGTAGTACAACGGTAACAGGACTGGAAACATGCATGCTTCAGTAACATAATACGAGCACACATTGCTGTAATACTGAGTAATAAAACAGAAACAGGACTGGAAACATGCAGCATAATGTAACACAATATCAGCAAACATTGCTGTAATACTGAGTAGTACAACAGTGACACGACTGGAAACATGCATGCTGAAGTAACACAATACCAGCACACATTGCAGAAATACTGAGTAGTGTAACAGTAACAGGACTGGAAACATTCATGCTACTGTAGCACAATATTAACTCACATTGCTGTAATACTCAGTAGTACAATAGTGACATGACTGGAAGCATGCATGCTAATGCAAAACATTAACAGCACGCATTGCTGTAATACTGAGTAGTGCAACAGTAAAAGGACTGTAAACATGCATGCTAATGTAACACAATATCAGCACACATTGCTGTAATACTGAGTAGTACAACAGTGACATGACTGGAAACATGCATGCTAATGTAACACAGTACCAGCACACAACAGTAAAAGGACTGGAAACATGCCTTCTAAAGTAACACAATACCAGCACACATTGCTGAATACTGAGTAGTGTAACAGTAACAGGACTGGAAACATGCATGCTAAAGTAACACAATACAAGCACACATTGCTGTTATACTTAGTACTGTAACAGTAACAGGAGTGGAAACATGCATGCTAATGTAGCACTATATTAGCTCATATTGCTGTAATACTCAGTAGTACAATAGTGACATGACTGGAAGCATGCATGCTAATGTAATGCATTAACAGCACACATTGCTGTAATGCTGAGTAGTGCAACAGTAAAAGGACTGGAAACATGCATGCAAATGTAACACAATATCAGCACACATTGTTGTAAAACTGAGTAGTTCAACAGTAACAGGGCTGGAAACATGTATGCTAATATAACGCAATACCAGCGCACATTGCAGTAATACTTAGTAGTACAACAGTAACCGGACTGGAAACAGGCATGCTAATGTAACACAATACCAGAACACATTGCTGTAATATTGAGTAGTACAACAGTGAAACAACTGGAAAAATGCATAGTAATGTAACGCAATACCAGCACACATTGCTGTAATACTGAGTAGTACAACAACAACAGGACTGGAAACATGCATTCTAATGTAACCCAATACCAGCACACATTGCTGTAATACTGAGTAGTACAACAGTCACAGGACTGGAAACATGCATTCTAATACAACACAATACCAGCAAATATTGCTGTAATACTGAGTAGTACAACAACAACAGGACTGGAAACATGCCAGCTAATGTAACACAATACCATCACACATTGCAGAAATACTGAGTAGTGTGACAGTAACAGGACTGGAAACATGCGCGCTATTGTAACATAAGTGCAGCACACATTGCTGTAATATTGAGTAGTACAATGGTAACAGGACTGGAAACATGCATGCTTCTGTAACATAGAACCAGCACTCATTGCTGTAATACTGAGTAATACAACAGAAACAGGAATGGAAACATGCAGCATAATGTAACACAATATCAGCACACATTGCTGTAATACTGAGTAGTACAAGAGTAACAGGACTGGAAACATGTAATCTAATGTAACACAATACCAGCACACATTGCAGAAATACTGAGTAGTGTAACAGTAACAGGACTGGAAACATGCATGCTAATGTAGCACAATATTAGCTCGCATTGCTGTAATACTCAGTAGTACAATAGTGACATGACTGGAAGCATGCATGCTAATGTAAAACATTAACAGAACACATTGCTGTAATACTGAGTAGTGCAACAGTAAAATGACTGTAAACATGCATGCTAATGTAACACAATATCAGCACACATTGCTGTAATACTGAGTAGTACAACAGTGACATGACTTGAAACATGCATGCTAATGTAATACAGTATCAACACACATTGCTGTAATACTGTGTAGTACAATAGTCACAGGACTGGAAGTGTGCACGCTAATGTAACACAATATCAACACACATTGCTGTAATACTGAGTGGTACAACTGTGACATGACTTGAAACATGCATGCTAATGTAACACAGTACCAGCACACAACAGTAAAAGGACTGGAAACAAACCTTCTAATGTAACACAATACCAGCACACATTGCTGAATACTGAGTAGTGCAACAGTAACAGGACTGGAAACATGCATGCTAAAGTAACACAATACCAGCACACATTGCTGTAATACTCAGTAGTACAACAGTGACATGACTTAAAACATGCATGCTAATGTAATACAGTATCAACAAACATTGCTGTAATACTGTGCAGTACAATAGTCACAGGACTGGAAGTGTGCACGCTAATGTAACACAATATAAGCACACATTGCTGTAATACTGAGTAGTACAACTGTGACATGACTTGAAACATGCATGCTAATGTAACACAGTACCAGCAGACAACAGTAAAAGGACTGGAAACATGCCTTCAAATGTAACACAATACCAGCAAACATTGCTGAATACTGAGTAGTGCAACAGTAACAGGACTAGTAACATGCATGCTAAAGTAACACAACACCAGCACACATTGCTGTAATACTGAGTATTGTAACAGTAACAAGACTGAAAACATGCATGCTAATGTAGCACAATATCATCTCACTTTGCTGTAATACTCAGTAGTACAATAGTGACATGACTGGAAGCATGCATGCTAATGTAACACATTAACAGCACACATTGCTGTAATGCTGAGTAGTGCAACAGTAAAAGGACTGGAAACATGCTTGTTAATGTAACACAATATCAGCACACATTGCTGTAATACTGAGTAGTACAGGTGTGACAAGACTGGAAACATGCATGCTAATGTAACACAGTACCAGCACACATTGCTGTAATACTGTGTAGTACAATAGTCACAGGACTGGAAGTATGCATGCTAATGTAACAAAATATCAGCACACGTTGTAAAACTGAGTAGTTCAACAGTAACAGGGCTGGAAACATGCATGTTAATATAACGCAATACCAGTGCACATTGCAGTAATAGTAGTACAACAGTAACCGGACTGGAAACAGGCATGCTAATGTAACACAATACCAGCACACATTGTTGTAATATTATGTAGTACAACATTGAAACAACTGGAAAAATGCATAGCAATGTAACTCAATACCAGTACACATTGCTGTAGTACGGAGTAGTACAACAGTTGCAGGACTGGAAACATGCATTCTAATACAACACAATACCAGCACATATTGCTGTAATACTGAGTAGTACAACAGTAGGACTAGAAACATGCATGCTAATGTAACGCAATATCAGCACACATTTCTGTAATTTTGAGTAGTACAACAGTGACAGGCTGGAAACATGCATTCTAATGTAACACAATAACAGCACACATTGCTGTAATACTAAGTAGTACAACAGTAACAGGGCTGGAAATGTGCATGCTAATGTAACACAATATTAACACACATTGCTGTAATTCTGAGGAGTATAACAGTAAAAGGGCTGGAAACAAGCGTGCTAATGTAACACAATATCAGCACAAATTGCTGTAATACTGAGTAATGCAACAGGAACTGGACTGGAAAAATGCATGCTACTGTAACACAATATCAACACACATTGCAGTAATTCTGAGTAGTGCAACAGTAACAGATCTGGAAACATGCATGTTAATGTAACACAAGACCAGCACACATTCTTGTATTACTGAGTAGTACAATAGTAACAGGACTGGAAACATGCGTGCTATTATAACATAAGTCCAGGACACATTGCTGTAATACTGAGTAGTACAACAGTCACAGGACAGGAAACATGCATGCTTCTGTAACATAATACCAGCACACAATGCTGTAATACTGAGTAATACAACTGAAACAGGACTGGAAACATGCAGCATAATGTAACACAATATCATCACACACTGCTGTACTACTGAGAAGTACAACAGTGACATGACTGGAAACATGCATGCTAAAGTAACACAATACCAGCACACATTGCTGTACAACTGAGTAGTACAAGAGTAACAGGACTGGAAACATGCCATCTAATGTAACACAATATGCAGTAAAAACCAAACGGTGCTGGCAAGAGTTACCTCCAACAATAATAAAATGAACAGTAAAAAACAAAGCAGGAGGTATCAGCCATGGCTATGTAGAATAACAGCTTTATTAGTAAAAGAGGTGAGCACTTTCGTGGCACCAGCCATTTCATCAGACAATCAAAGAAGAGTAAAGCACAACATTTATACCAAGCTTATCATTGCCATCAACTGCCCAATTAATCTTTAAAGCTATATGCTTAGTATAAAAAGTTTTATAACTAGTGTGAACAATTTTAAAAGCTTAAAATTACAAACAGCTCAACAATAGAAACAGCATATTACATCATACAACTTAATACATACAATATGAAAGTATAAATATATATATAAAAGTATAAAAGTATATAAAAAAGTATAAAAAAGTATAAAAGGTCGAGGAGGAGGGGGGTATTACCTACTATTTCTTTAAATCTCTATTTAGAAGAATGGGTTTAATATTGATTTTGTCATTCAGACTTACCCCAATGTTAGCTCGTAGCCTTATAATCCATTCTAGTTCCCTATTTTCTACTCTATTCCTAGCATCTCCACCTCTATTGTCATTATAGACTTTATCTATTACTAAAAATAAAAATTTGTGTGTCTCATCATGGTCCCTCACATGCCTGGCTAAGGCATTTGTCTCTATTCCTCTGGTGATATCATATACATGCTCCCTCATCCGGTCTCTCAGCCTTCGCGTTGTCATTCCAACATAGAAGGCAGGACAGACTGTGCAGTGTACCAAGTATATAATATTCATACTGTCACAGCTAGCTAATATTCTGAAGGTAAACTCCTTCTTTAGATCTGAATGTAGAAATCTACTTCCAGTGTCAACGAAGGTGCAGTAATTACATTTATTGCAGGGGAAGGTTCCATATCTGACTGCATTTTCTATTCTTGTTTCCATCGGTTGTGGTCCACATTATAATCTTTTTATAGATGTTTTAGTGTAACAGTAACAGGACTGGAAACATGCATGCTAAAGTAGCACAATATTAGCACACATTGCTGTAATACTCAGTAATACAATATGGACATGACTGGAAGCATGCAAGCTAATGTAACACATTAACTGCATGCATTGCTGTAATACTGAGTAGTGCAACAGTAAAAGGACTGGAAACATGCATGATAATGTAACACAATATCAGCACACATTGCTGCATTACTGAGTAGTACAACAGTGACATGACTGGAAACATGCATGCTAATGTAACACAGTACCAGCACATAACAGTAACAGGACTGGAAACATGCATGCTAAAGTAACACAATACCAGCACACATTGCTGTAATACTGAGTAGTGTAACAGTAACAGGACTGGACACATGCATGCTATTGAAGCACAATATCAGCTCACATTGCTATAATACTCAGTAGTACAATAGTGACATGACCGGAAGCATGCATGCTAATGTAACACATTAACAGCACGCATTGCTGTAATGTTGAGTAGTGCAACAGTAAATGGACTGGAAACATGCATGCTAATGTAACACAATATCAGCACACATTGCTGTAATACTGAGTAGTACAACTGTGACAAGACTGGAAACATGCATGCTAATGTAACACAGTACCAGCACACATTGCTGTAATACTGAGTAGTACAATAGTCACAAGACTGGAAGTATGCATGCTAATGTAACACAATATCAGCACACATTGTTGTAAAACTGAGTAGTTCAACAGTAACAGGACTGGAAACATGCATGGTAATGTAACACGATATCAGCACACATTGCAGTAATACTTAGAAGTACAACAGTAACCAGACTGGAAACATGTGTGCTAATGTAACACAATACCAGCACACATTGCTGTAATATTGAGTAGTACGATAGTCGCAGGACTGGAAACATGCATTCTAATACAACACAATACCAGCAAATATTGCTGTAATACTGAGTAGTACAACAACAACAGGACTGGAAACATGCATGCTAATGTAACACAATATCAGCACATATTGCTGTAATACTGAGTAGTACAACAACAACAGGACTGGAAACATGCATGCTAATGTAACACAATATCAGCACACATTTCTGTAATTTTGAGTAGTACAACAGTAACAGGGCTGGAAACATGCATGCTAATGTAACACAATATTAACACACATTGCTGTAATTCTAAGTAGTATAACAGTAAAAGGGCTGGAAACAAGCATGCTAATGTAACACAATATCAGCACACATTGCTGTAATACTGAGTAGTACAACTGTAACAAGTCTGGAAACATGCATCGTATTGTAACACAAGACCAGCACACATTACTTTAATACTGAGTATTATAACAGTAACGGGAATGGAAACATGCATGCTAATGTAACACAATACCTGCACACATTGCTGTAAACCTGAGTAGTACAATAATCACAGGACTGGAAACATGCACGCTAATGTAACACAATATCAACACACATTACTGTAATACAGAGTAGTACAATAGTAGCAGGTCTGGAAACATGCATGCTAATGTAACACAAGGCCAACACGCATTGCTGTAAAACTGAGTAGGACAACAGTAACAGGGCTGGAAACATACACGCTAATGTAACACAATACCAGCACACATTGCTGTACTACTGGGTTGTACAACAGTAACAGGGCTGGAAACATACATCATAATGTAACACAATATCAGCACACATTGCTGTAATACTGAGTAGTACAAAAGTGACATGACTAGAAACATGCATGCTAATGTAACACAGTGACAGCACACAACAGTAAAAGGACTGGAAACATGCCTTCTAAAGTAACACAATACCAGCACACTTTGCTGAATACTGAGTAATACAACAGTAATGGGACTGGAAACATGCACCCTAATGTAACACAATATCAGCACACATTGCTGTAATACTTAGTAGTACAACAGTAACAGGGCTGAAAACATGCATCATAATGTAACACAATATCAGCACACATTGCTGTAATACTGAGTAGTACAACAGTGACACAACTGGAAACATGCATGCTAATGTATCCCAGTACCAGCACACATTGCTGAAATATTGAGTAATACAACAGTAACAGAGCTGGAAACATGAATGCTAATGAAATACAATACCAGTACACATTGCTGTAATACTAAGTAGTACTACAGTAACATGGCTGGAAACATGCATCATAATGTAACACAATATCAGTACACATTGCTGTAATACTGAGTAGTACAACAACAGGACTGGAAACATGCTTGCTAATATAACACAATACCAGCACACATTGCTGTAATATTGAGTAATATAACAGTAACAGGATTGGAAACATGCATGTTTATGTAACATAACACCAGCACACATTGCTGCAATACTGAGAAATACAACAGAAACAGGACTGGAAACATGCAGCATAATGTAACAAAATATCAGCACACATTGCTGTAATACTGAGTAGTGCAACAGTAACAGGACTGGAAACATGCATGGTAATGTACCACAGTACCAGCACACATTGCTGTAATCCTCAGTAGTACAATAGTCACAGGAATGGAAACATGCAAGCTAATGTAACACAATATCAACACACATTATTGTAATACAGAGTAAACAATAGTATCTCAACTGGAAAAAATGCATGCTAATGTAACACAAGGCCAACACAGTTTGCTGTAAAACTGAGTAGTACAACAGTAACAGGACTGGAAACATGCATGTTAATGTACCACAATGCCATCACACAATGCTGTAATACTGAGTTGTACAACAGTAACAGGTCTAGAAACATGCATCGTATTGTAACACAAGACCAGCACACATTACCTTAATGCTAATTTGTATACCAGTAACGGGACTGTAAACATGCATGCTAATGTACTAAAACACCAGCACACATTGTTGTAATCCTGAGTAGTACAATAGTCACAGGACTGGAAACATGCAAAATGTAACACAATATCAACACACATTATTGTAATACAGAGTAGTACAATTGAATCACAACTGGAAACATGCATGCTAATGTATCACAATACCATCACACATTGCTGTAATACTGAGTAGTACAACAGTCAAAGGACTGGAAACATGAATCATAATGTAACACAATACCAGCACACATTGCTGCAATACTGAGTAGTACAACAGTGACACAACTGGAAACATGCACACTAATGTAATCCAATACCAGCACACATTGCTGTAAAACTGAGTAGGACAACAGTCACAAGACTGCAAACATGCATGCTAATATAACACAATATCAGCAAATATTGCTGTAGTACTGAGCAGTACAACAACAACAACTGAACTGGAAACATGCATGGTAATGTAACACAATATCAACACACATTGCTGTAATTCTGAGTAGTACAACAGTAACAGGGCTGGAAACATGCATTTTAATGTAACACAATACCAGCACATATTGCTGTAATACTGCACAGTACAACAGTGACACGAATGGAAACATGCACGCTAAAGTAACACAATACCAGCATACATTGTTGGCATACTAAGTAGTATAACAGAAACAGGACTGGAAACATGCATGCTAATGTAATACAATATTAGCACACATTGTTGTAATACTGAGTATTTCAACAGTAAAAGGGCTGGAAACATGCATCATATTATAACACAATACCAGCACATTTTGCTGTAATACTGAATAGTATGACATTGACACAACTGGAAACATGCACACTAATGTAACCCAATACCAGCACATATTGCTGTAATACTGAGAAGTACAACAGTCACAGGACTGGAAATATGCATGCTAATATAATGCAATACCTGCACACATTGCTGTAATACTAAGTAGTACAACAGTAACAGGGCTGGAAACATGCATGCTAATGTAACACAATACCAGCACACATTACTGTAATACTGAGTAGTACAACAACAGGACTGGAAACATGCATGCTAATGTAACACACCACCAGCACACATTGCTGTAATTCTGACTAGTGCAACAGTCACAGGGCTGGAAACATGCATGCTAATGTTAAACAATACCAGCACACATTGCTGTAATATTGAGTAATACAACAGTAACAGGACTGGAAACATGCATGCATATGTAATATATAACTAGAACACATTGCTGTAATACTGAGTAATACAACAGTAACATGACTTGAAACATGCAGCGTAATGTAACACAGTATCAGCACACATTGCTGTAATACTGAGTAGTACAACAGTGACATGACTGGAAACATGCACGCTAATGTAACACAATATCACCACACATTGCTTAATTCTAAGTAGAGCAACAGCAACAGGGCTGGAAACATGCATTCTAATGTAATACAATATCAGCTCACTTTGCTGTAATACTCAGTAGTACAACAGTGATATAACTGGAAACATGCATGCTAATGTAACACATTACCAGCATACATTGATGTAATACTGAGTAGTAGAACAGTGACATAACTGGAAACATGCATGCTAATGTAACACAGTACCAGCACACATTGCTTTATTACTGAGTAGTATAATAGTCACAAGACTGATAGTATGTATGCTAATGTAACACAATATCAGTACAAATTGCTATTTCACTGAGTAGTAGAACAGTAACAGGACTGGAAACATGCATGCTAATGTAACACAATATCAGCACACATTGTTTTAATACTGAGTAGTTCAACAGTAACAGGGCTGGAAACATGCATGCTAATATAATGCAATACCAGTGCACTTTGCAGTAATACTTAGTAGTACAACAGTTAAAGTACTGGAAACATGCATACTAATCTAACACAATATCAGCACACATTGCTGTAATACTGAGTAGTACAGCAGTAACAGGGCTATAAACATGTACCCTAATGTAACACAATACCAGCACACTATGCTGTACTACTGAGTAGTACAATAGTAAGAGGGCTGGAAACACGCATCATAATGTACCACAATACCAGTACATGTTGCTGTAATACTGAGTAGTACAGCAGTAACAGGACTGGAAACATGCATGCTAATGTAACACCATACCAGTACATATTGCTGTAATACTTAGTAGTACAACAGGATTGGAAACATGCATGCTAGTGTAACACAATATCAACACACATTGCTGTAATACTGAGTAGTACAACAGTGACATGAATGGAAACATGCACCCTAATGTAATACAAAACCAGCAGACATTACTGTAATTCTGAGTAGTACAACAGTGACATGACTGGAAACATGCACTCTAATGTAACACAATGTCAACACACATTAAAGTAATACAGAGTAGTAAAATAGTAACAGGACTGGAAACATGCATGCTAATGTAGTTCAAGGCCAGTACACATTGCTGCAAAACTGAGTAGTAAAACAGTAACAGGATTGGAAACATGCAAGCTAATATAATGCAATACCAGTGCACATTGCTCTAATACTTAGTAGTACAACAGTAAAAGGACTGGAAACATGCATGCTAATGTGACACAATATCAGCACACATTGCTGTAATACTGAGTAGTACAACAGTAACACAAATGGAATCATGCACACTAACGTAACACAATATCAGCACACAATGCTGTAATACTGAGTAGTACAACAGTGACATGACTGGAAACATGCACGCTAAAGTAATACAATATGAGCAAACATTGATGAATACTGAGTAGTGCAACAGTAACAGAGCTGGAAACATGCATGTTAACGTAACCCAAGACCAGCACACATTCTTGTAATACTGAGTAGTACAATAGTAACATGACTGGAAATATGCATGCTAATGTAACACAATATCAACACACATTGCTGTAATTCTGAGTAGTACAACAGTAACAGAGCTGGAAACATGCATGTTAATGTAACACAAGACCAGCACACATTGCTGTAATACTGTGTAGTACAACAGTGACACGACTGGAAACATACATGCTAATGTACCGCAATACCATCACACATTGCTGTAATACAAAGTAGTACAACAGTGACACAGCCTGAAATATGCATGCTAATTATCCAAATACCAGCACACATTGCTGTAATACTTGGTAGGGCAACAGTCACAGGATTGGAAACATGCATGCTAATATAACACAATATCAGCAAATATTGCTGTAAAACTGAGTAGTACAACAGTCACAGGACTGGAAACTTGCTTGCTAATATAACACAATGCCAGCACACATTGCTGTAAAACTGAGTAGTACAACAGTAACATGGCTGGAAACATGCACGTTAATGTAACACAAAGTCAACACATATTATTGTAATACAGAGTAGTACAATGGTAACAAGACTGGAAACATGCATGCTAATGTAAATCAAGGTCAGCACACATTGCTGTAAAACTGAGTAGTACAACAGTAACAGGACTGAAAACATGCATGACAATGTACCACAATACCATCACACATTGCTGTAATACTGAGTAGTACAACAGTAACAAAACTGGAAACATGCACGCTAATGTAACCCAGTACCAGCACACATTGCTGTAATACTGAGTAGGACAACAGTCACAGGACTGGAAACATGCATTCTAATACAACACAATACCAGCACATATTGCTGTAATACTGAGAAGTACAACAACAACAGAACTGGAAACATGCATGCTAATTTAACACAATATTAGCACACATTGCTGTAATTCTGAGTAGTATAACAGTACAAAGACTGGAAACATGTATGCTAATGTGACACATATCAACACACATTGCTGTAATTTTGAGTAGTACAACAGTAACAGGGCTGGAAACATGTGTTATAATGTAAGACAATACCAGCACACCTATCTGTAATACTGAGTAGTACAACAGTGACATGACTGGAAACATGCATGCTAATGTAACACAATACCAGCACACATTGCTGTCATACTGAATAGTACAACAGTAACAGGAGTAGAAACATGCTTGCTAATATAACACAATACCAGCACACTTTCTTGTAATACTGAGTAGTACAACAGTGACATGACTGGAAACATGCTCTCTAATGTAACACAATTTCAACACACATTACTGTAATACAGAGTAGTAAAATAGTAACAGGACTGGAAACATGCATGCTAATGTAGCTCAAGGCCAGCACACATTGCTGCAAAACTGAGTAGTACAACAGTAACAGGACTGGAAACATGCATGCTAGTGTACCACAATACCATCACACATTGCTGTAATTCTGAGTAGTACAACAGTGACACAACTGGAAACATGCATGGTAATGTAACACAATATCGGCACACATTGCTGTAATACTGAGTAGTACAACAGCAACAGGACTGGAAACATGCATGCTAATGTAATACAATATCCGCACACATTGCTGAATACTGAGTAGTGCACCAGTAACAGAGCTGGAAGCATGCATGTTAATGTAACCCAAGACCAGCACACATTCTTGTAATACTGAGTAGTACAACAGTAACAGGACTATGGTGCGGTGGTATGGCGGTAGCGTTGTTACATCACAGCAAGAGGTTCTTCCGTTCGATTCTTGGCTTGGCTTGGGAGTGCCTTCTGTTTGGAGTCTGTATGTCCTCTCTGTAGTTGGGTAGCATTCGAAAGACATGTGTGCGCAAATGGGCGTGCCTTCGTTGAAGGTTGACCGTCGAGCTGGCACCTCGGCGTTTCATAAAAATCTACTGCCAATCATTAGTGGACCGAAGTTCCTCTGCGGCAACCCCTTACCGGGAAAAAGACGAAAAACTAACAACAACAACAGTAACAGGACTGGAAACATGCGTGCTAATGTAACACAATACCAGCACACATTGCTTTAATACTGAGTAGTACAACAGTGACATGACTGGAAACATGCAAGCTAATATAATAAATACAGTACCAGCATACATTGCTGTAATACTGCGTAATACAACAGTAACATGAATGGAAGTATGCACGCTAATGTAACCCAATACCAGCACACATTGCTGTAATACTGAGTAGGACAACAGTCACAGGACTGGAAACATGCATTCTAATACAACAGAATACCAGCACATATTGCTGTAATACTGAGAAGTACAACAACAACAGACCCGGAAACATGCATGCTAATTTAACACAATATTAGCACACATTGCTGTAATTCTGAGTAGTATAACAGTAAAAAGACTGGAAACATGCATGCTAATGTGACACATATCAACACACATTGCTGTAATTCTGAGTAGTACAAAAGTAACAGGACTGGAAACATGCGTTATAATGTAACACAATACCAGCACACCTATCTGTAATACTGAGTAGTATAACAGTGACACGACTGGAAACATGCATGCTAATGTAACACAATACCAGCACACATTGCTGTAATACTGAGTAGTACAACTGTAACAGGACTAGAAACATGCTTGCTAATATAACACAAGACCAGCGCACTTTCTTGTAATACTGAATAGTACAACAGTAACAGGACTGGAAACATGCACACTCATATAACATAAGACCAGCACACATTGCTGTAATTCTGAGTAGTACAACAGTGACACGACTGGAAACATGCACTCTAATGTAACACAATGTCAACACACATTACTGTAATGCAGAGTAGTAAAATAGTAACAGTTCTAGAAACATGCATGCTAATGTAGCTCAAGGCCAGCACACATTGCTGCAAAACTGAGTAGTACAACAGTAACAGGACTGGAAACATGCATGCTAGTGTACCACAATGCCATCACACATTGCTGCAATTCTGAGTAGTACAACAGTGACACAACTGGAAACATGCATGGTAATGTAACACAATATCGGCACACATTGCTGTAATACTGAGTAGTACAACAGTAACAGGACTGGAAACATGCATGCTAATGTAATACAATATCCGCACACATTGCTGAATACTGAGTAGTGCACCAGTAACAGAGCTGGAAGCAAGCATGTTAATGTAACCCAAGACCAGCACACATTCTTGTAATACTGAGTAGTACAACAGTAACAGGACTATGGCGCGGTGGTACGGTGGTAGCGTTGTTACATCACAGCAAGAGGTTCTCCCGTTCCAATCTTGGCTTGGCTTGGGAGTGCCTTTTGTGTGGAGTCTGCATGTCCTCTATGTGGTTGGGTAGTGTTCGAAAGATATGCATGCGCAAATGGGCATGCCTTCGTTGAAGCTTGGCCGTCGAGCTGGCACCTCGGCGTTTTATAAAAACCTACTGCCAATCATTAGTGGACCAGAGTTCCTCTGTGGCAACCCCTTACCGGGAAAAAGATGAAAAACAAACAACAACAGTAACAGGACTGGAAACATGCGTGCTAATGTAACACAATATCATCACACATTGCTGTAATACTGAGTAGTACAACAGTCACAGGACTGGAAACATGCATGCTAATGTAACACAGTACCAGCACACAACAGTAAAAGGACTGGAAACATGCCTTCTAAAGTAACACAATGCCAGCACACATTGCTGAATACTGAGTAGTACAACAGTCACAGGACTGGAAACATGCATGCTAAAGTAACACAATACCAGCACACATTGCTGTAATACTGAGTAGTACAACAGTGACATGACTGGAAACATGCAAGCTAATATAATACAGTACCACCATACATTGCTGTAATAGTGAGTAGTAAAACAGTCACAGGACTGGAAACATGCACGCTAATGTAACCCAATACCAGCACACATTGCTGTAAAACTGAGTAGTACAACAGTAACAGGACTGGAAACATGGACCCTAATGTTACACAATATCAACACACATTACTGTAATACAGAGTAGTACAATAGTAACAGGACAGGAAACATTCATGCTAATGCATCTCTGGGCCAGCACACATTGCTTTTAAACTGAGTAGTAAAACAGTAACAGGACTGGAAACATGCATGCTAATGTACCACAATACCATCACACATTGCTGTAATGCTGAGTAGTACAACAGTGACACAACTGGAAACATGCACACTAATATAACCTAATTCCACCACACATTGCTGTAATACTTAGTAGTACAACAACAACAGGATTGGAAACATGCACGCTAATGTAATACAATACCAACACACATTGCTGTAATACTGAGTAGGACGACAGTCACAGGACTGGAAATATGCATGCTAATATAACACAATACCAGCACATATTGCTGTAACACTGAGTTGTACAACAACAACAGAACTGGAAACATACACGTTAATCTAACACAATATTTACACACATTCTGTAATTCTGAGTAGTATAACAGTAAACGGATTGGAAACATGCATGTTAATGTACCACATATCAACACACATTACTGTAATTCTTAGTAGTACAACAGTAACAGGGATGGAAACATGCGTGCTAATGCAACATAAAACCAGCACACTTTGCTGTAATACTGAGTAGTACAACAGTCACAGGACTGGAAACATGCATCATAATGTAACACAATACCAGCACACATTGTTGTAATACTGAGTAATACAACAGTAACAGGACTGGAAACATGCATTCTAATTTAACACAAAACCAGCACACATTGTTGTAATACTGAGTAGTACAACAGTGACATGACTGGAAACATGTATGGTGATGTAATCCAATACCAGCACCCATTGCTGTAATAGTGAGTAGTACTATAGTGACATGACTGAAAACATGCACCCTAATGTAACACAATACCAGCACACATTGCTGTAATACTAAGTAGTACAATAGTAACAGGACTAGAAACATGCTTGCTAATGTAACACAATATCAGCATACATTGCTGTAATACTGATTAGTACATCAATGACACTACTGGAAACATACACGCTAATGTAACCCAATACCAGCACACATTGCTCTAATTCTGAGTAGTATAACAGTAACAGGACTGGAAGCATGCATGCTAATGTAACACAATACCAGCACATGTTGCTGTAATACTGAGTAATACAACAGTAATGGGACTGAAAACATGCATGCTAAAGTAACACAATACCAGCTCACTTTGTTGTGATACTGAGTAGTACAACAGTAACAGGACTGGAAATATTTTATTTTATTTTATTTATTTATTTTTATTTTACATTTGTTGACCGGGCTAGTCTAACAGGATATATGTCCATTTTCAGTAGAGGCCCAGGCAGAAAAGCTCCAAGCATCGACAGTGACAAAGTATACACTATATACGAATAGTAAAATGAGTTACAGTACATTGTTTAAATTGTAGGTAAGATAAACTTGTACAGAGTCCTTTAGTAGGTTTAAGCTAAGATCAAATACAGAGAAAAAAACAACATTTGAGATATAAAAATATATGGAGAATCCTTTTTTTTGTTTTAGTACTAAGAAGGAAATCTTTATTACAGGTAGGAACATGGAACAGTGGAGTAGAGAAGTATAGAGAGAGCAAGAAGGGGAAATGAGATGTCAGTCAGGGTTAGAGCAGGGGCAAAGCCAGTGAGTTTTAAGATATTCTTTAAGATGCTTTTTAAAAAGCAGTGTGGAAGCAAGGGTAGAAAGTTCACTAGGAAGCTGGTTCCAGGTATTTCCCACTGTGTTGGTAAAAAGTGAGTCCCCAGCTTTGTTATTGGATTTAATAGTGGAAACTAGAAACTTATTAGCTGAGCATAGTGTTGTAAGATTTTTATACGGGGTAATCAGATTAATGAGGATTGGGGTATTATTAGGGTGGTAAAGGATCTTTTGGGTGATAGCAAGTTGTTGACAAAGTAGTTGGTTCTGCAGTTCTAACCATCCCAGTTGTTTGAGGTTATGACAGTGGTGAGTTCTAAAAGGGGTGCCAGTGGCTAATCTGGCTATGTTATAGTAACTGGTTGAAAGTTTGGTGAGGTTGTTTTTAGATAGATTGGTATATATTGTAGAAGCATAGAACAGGGTTGAGATCAGGTGGGTCTGGGCAATAGTGGTTCTGGCTATAGGGGTAAGGAAGGATTTCATTCTATAAACGGTGTCTAGTTATTTGTTGACAGACTTTATAGTAGTATTAATATGGTCATCATAGCTAAGGTTGTTGTCAAATATTATTCCCAGGAGACGAGTTGCAGTGTCAGGGGTTATATATTAGCTCCATTGTTAGAGATTACTGTGAAGTGAAGTTGTGTAACTTTTGAGTAGGAGCAAAGAGCAATACTTTTGTTTTTTTGGGGTTCAGAAGGAGGCAGTGTTGCATGAACCAATTTTCAACAATGTTAAATACTGTCTGAGTGAGGGTCTGGAGTGAGGTTATGGACTTGGCTGAACAAATTAAAGTAGAGTCATCCGCATATTGTATGCAGGTGGCTTGAGGAATTTTGGCATGTAGATCATTAATAAACATTTTGAAGAGGGCCTAAAACAGAGCCTTGTAGCACTCCAATGTTCACAGGGAGGGATGTAGAAATATTATTATTATCCCAAAGCACAGCTTGCTGTCTGTTTTCTAAATAAGATTTAAACCAGTGTAATGCTTGTGGGTCAAGTGATTGGGCTTTTAGTACATCAATAAGCATGTGATGGTTAACCATATCAAAGGCTTTTGAAAGGTCAATAAATAGTGCAGAGGAAAGCGTTATTGTTACAATTTTTGTTTATACAGTCAGAAAAGGATAGAAGGGCAGTTGTGCTATGGAATAGTCTAAAGCCATGCTGGCAGTTGGCAAGTAAATTATTATGGAGAAGGTGGTCAAGTAGTTGTCTGTGGATGCATTCTTCCATTATTTTACCTATTGTAGAGAGTAAGGTGATTGGCCGAAAGTTGGAAAGCTCAGTAGATGTCCCACCTTTATGTGGAGGGATGATGTGGGGAGACTTTCCATATGAAAGGGATTGTGCTTTCTAAAATTGTTCTATTCATAAGGATAGAAATGGGATAGGTAATGGCATTAGCTGCAATTTGCAGGTATTCAGCTGGAAGACAGTCTGCAGAAGGGGTGCATGGTTTGAGTTTTTAAAGGAGGTTGCAAATGAGGGATGTAGGTACAGGTTGTATATGAAAGGACGGAGCTGGACTATTAGTGGTATTTAATGTGGAAGTGGTAATAGGTGTTAATGTATTAGCTAGGGTTTGAATGGCTTCAGTAAAATAGTTATTAAAGGCATCAGGAATTTGGTTAGAGTTATTATGGTTGACTCCTGATGGGGCAGGAGTTTTAGAGTGCCCTGGCTGAAGTAGTCTGTTAATGCCTGACCAGAACTTTTGTGGTTTTTGTTGGTGGGTTTGTTGGAGGTGAAGGTAATAGTTTTTTTGTCTCGCAGAATGTCTTTTTTGGTGGCATTTCTTGACTGTTTAAAATAAAGGTGATCTGATGGACTTTTAGAGGCTCTCCATTTGGCCCAAATTTTATTTATTAGGAGGATCTTTTGCCTAGCTTGTTTTGTGAGCCAAGGGGCAATTTTGGTCCTTATTCAGGAAGAGTGATAGGGGGCATGGTAATCTAGGATTTGTAGGAATCTAGTATTAAAGTAGGTCACTGCTTCATCAAGTTGAAGATGATACATTGGTGACCAGTTACATGCTTTCTGTTAATTTTGGAAGATCTCTGGATGAAAGTGTTTTTTAGAATGGGAGGTTTTAAAAATATTAGTATTAGGGCTATGAATTCTTTGTTTAATAATATAGGTTAGAGCCTGGTCACTGATATCACCTGGAAGGGTTCCTGGTTTATAAGTATCAAGATGGCTGTTTCGAAGGATCCAGTCTAGGGTGGTTTCCTTACCGCTTGGTTTATGGATTCTAGTAGGAGTGGTTATTATTTGTGAGAATCCATAAAGATTTATGTGGTTGATAGGATTAGGGGAGCCACAGGTTGCCCAGTCTATATTAAGGTCACCTAGCACAATGGTTTCCTGAGGTAGGTGGGTAGAGAGGCAACTAAGTATTTTTCAATAGTATTGATATTGTTTCCAGGGGGAGATAGCAACAAATTAGATAGATAGATTTGGAGTTGTTGATTTGAGATTTAGCAGTAAGGGTTTCTGCATTAGTATCTGAGGGTAGGAGCACATTGAAGGGTGAAACCTGGAATTCTGATTTATACAAAATGGCTACACCTCCACCCTTTTTGGTTTTGCAGTCACATCTCAGGATATTATATCCAGGAGGGGTAATTTCTTGGTCTTGAGTTGAGGGCTTTAGCCATGTCTCTGTAATACAGAGAATATCAAATGCGTGCACTTCTAAAAGTGCATGTAGGTGAGTAATTTTATTGTTAATGCTACGGATGTTATGGTGAGCTATCAGGAGGGAGTTTGACGGTCTTTTTCGGGTAATGGTAGCATGAAATGTTAGGTTGTGTGGGTTACTGGGAATACCTGTATTGGGGCCGGGGTTTGGATGAATGTCACCATCTAATAGGGGGTGTTGTTGAAGATATTGTATTAACTTTAGGATTTTGTAGTAGTTGTTTAGGGTTTTCTTGTCATGGAAGTAAGTAACATGGGTAGATCTATGGTACTTTGGAAGTATATAGATAGAAGTGGAGGTTACATTAATGAAGTTGAGGGAGTTTACATGAGAAACTGGTAGAGTTTTCTGGTAGGAGTGGTGGTGTTCAGGAAGAGAAAAATGTTCAAATATGGTTAGTGTGTATGGTAGAGTAAGAGAAGCTAGAATAGTAGTTAAGAGTAGTAGGTTTGTGTATGTAGACGTGTGTTGGGGCCTTTAGGATCTGTAGGTAAGGTGGTAGAGTAAGTTGAGGGAAGGAGTCTAGTATAAGTTAAAATAAAGGTGGGAGAAGGAGAGAGTGCTGTAAGAGGTAGAGTAGGTTGAGGGAAGAAGTGTACAATAAACTAAAATAAAGGTGGCTGTAGGAGAGAAAGCTGTATAATGTTAGTAATACAGGATGAAGTAGTGTGGAGAGGTTAGGGAGTGGACTTAAAAGGTATTAAATTACTTAAGGAATTATTGAGGTTGAGGGGGCTAAGTTAAACATGCCTGCTAATGTAACACAATACCAGTATACATTGCTGTAATACAGAGTAGTACAACAGTGACATGACTGGAAACATGCACGCTAATGTAACACAGTACCAGCACATAACAGTAAAAGGACTGGAAACATGCCTTCCAAAGTAACCCAATACCAGCACACATTGCCGTAATACTGAGTAATACAACAGTAATGGGACTGGAAACATGCATCATGATGTAACATAATATCAGCACACATTGCTGTAATACTTAGTAGTACAACAGTAACAGGGCTGGAAACATGCGTCATAATGTAACACAATATCAGCACACATTGCTGTAATACTGAGTAGTACAACAGTGACACAACTGGAAACATGCATGCTAATGTAACACAATATCAACACACATTGCTGTAATTCTGAGTAGTACAACAGTGACACAACTGGAAACATGCATGCTAATGTAACACAATAACAGCACACGTTGCTGTAATACTGAGTAATACAACAGTAACATGAATGGAAGTATGCAAGCTAATGTAACACAATATCAGCACACATTGCTGTAATACTGAGTAGTACAACAGTAACAGGACTGGAAACATGCATCATGATGTAACACAATATCAACACACATTGCTATAATTCTGAGTAGTACACCAGTGAAACAACTGGAAACATGCATGCTAATGTAACACAATATCAGCTTACATTGCTGTAATACTGAGTAGTACAACAGTGACAAGACTGGAAACATGCACATTAACGTAACGCAATATTAAGACACATTACTGCATTACAGAGCAGTACAATTGTAACAGGACTGGACACATGCATGCTAATGTAACACAAGGCCAACACACATTGCTGTAAAACTGAGTAGTACAACAGTAAATAGACTGGGAACATGCATGCTAATGTAACACAATACCAGCACAACATTTCCATCCCGGAAGATTTACTCGTCTGGATGTCAATTAACATAAGACTAGAAAAAAATCTTGATAGCGACTTTAACATAGACTGGTAAAAGATAGTCTTATAAAATTCCACAGATTCAATTCAGCTATACAGCTTCTCTCAATTGATCAAGACTCCAGCTAGAATTAACAAGGCTACATCTAAAGACTCCATCCTTGACTAGATTCTAACATCTACCCCAAACAACATTGCTATAAGTGACATCCTACCCAGTAGCATAAATAACTACCAGCTAAGCTACATAATCAGACACCCTAAACAGCTCCACAAGGTTCATTACCACAACACAGCCAGAAACTTCAGCAACTTTAATAAAGAAACTTTTTCTTCCAGCTTGCTCCAGATCAACTGGGCTCTAATTAAAACTCTTCCCCCTGATGAAGCTATAGACACATTTAATACAATATTTCCTGGTAGAGCATGCGCCATTGAGAACCAAGTGTGTTAAAGGCAAATCAGCCCCTTGGTTTACTAAAACAAAATGAAGCAACTTATGCAACTTAGAGATCAAGCCTGGAAGACATGGATACCAACCACGTCTCAAAATCCCTTCAACAATATAGGCAGTTAATGGACCATAGCAAATAGTACATAAAAATGACAAAATGTTTGTTGTAGCAAAACCCATAATTTACCATCGAAAATCACCCCCTGCTCCTGACTTTTATCTGAATATCACAAACTCAATAAAAAATATGTCCTAACCTTATGGAAAAATCCTATATAATTATGCCTCCATAAAGATAGCTCATCAACCGAGTTCACAAACTATAGACTAACTGCCATTCTCTCAGCTTTATCCATAATCTTGGAAAGATGTATTCACTCTCAACATACAACATGTGTTACTTCTCATAACCTCATTTCTCCCTCCCAGCATAGTTTCAGATCCATTCACAGTACAACCACTGGTCTGCTATGGTTCAGAGACCCCATAAATCACAACAGAAATTCAGATTTATTTCTGGATCTATCCAAAGCATTCAACACAGTCAGTCATCAAATTCTCATAACTAAACTGTCACCCCATGGCCTTTCTGTTAAGTGTTTTCTTAATTATGTCACTAATAGGTCCCAAGCAGTGAAATGTCAAGATGATTTTTTCTCTTTCCTCCCTATATCCATTGGTGCCACAAAAAACTTCATCTTAGTACTATTACTGTTTAACTTATTTATCAATGAACTAAGCACAGCAAGCAAAGAGGCCACCTGATTTAAGTATTTTTCCTGACTTTTTGATTATTTACTGCTTAGCGACTGCATTTTCGCCTGTTTATACAGCTCTGCATTCTATTTAAACTGTTTTTGTGTTGATTAACTGTTTTGCACTTTTAAAAAGTTATTTGTTGCTTAATTTTACCTGTAGGCTAACACACTCAAGTGCGCTAGCCGTTTAAAAGCATTTATAGCATTGACTGTCTGTTTTTCCTCTGTTTTCTGCAAAAAAGAAAAAAAAAAAATAAAAAAAAAATCTTGTTTTCCCGCCTTACTGAACTAGAATAGTCCAGTCTTCAGAGTTTGCTGATCTCTGGGCTTTGTCTTGGTTCCTGTGCTATTCCATATCCTTATTTGGATAAAAGGAAGCGTCTTTGTTCACCAGTGGGAGTGGGGAGCACTGAGCAGCCTATTTGTCCCTAGAGGAGTGGTTCCAGCCAGAAACTTGTAGTCTATTGGCCATTTTGGGTAAATTCCTAGCTCTTTTCAGCCCGCTGTAATAAAGCCCGCTTTAGCGCGCTTTTTCGCTTGTATTCAACTCAGCACAGCTCCTCGTGGTGTCCTGCAGAGTTCTACAAGCAGCAAAGAGCAAAAGAGTGACTTTTTCCTGATTTAAGTATTTTTTTCTGGCTTTTTGATTATTTACTGCTTAGCGACTGCATTTTCGCCTGTTTATACAGCTCTGCATTCTATTTAAACAGTTTTTGTGTTGATTAACTGTTTTGCACTTTTAAAAAGTTATTTGTTGCTTAATTTTACCTGTAGGCTAACACACTCAAGTGCGCTAGCCATTTAAAAGCATTTATAGCATTTACTGTCTGTTTTTCCTCCGTTTTCTGCAAAAAAGACAAAAACAAAAAAAAAATCTTGTTTTCCCACCTTACTGAACTAGAATAGTCCAGTCTTCAGAGTTTGCTGATCTCTGGGCTTTGTCTTGGTTCCTGTGCTATTCCATATCCTTATTTGGATAAAAGGAAGCGTCTTTGTTCACCAGTGGGAGTGGGGAGCAGAGCACTGAGCAGCCTATTTGTCCCTAGAGGAGTGGTTCCAGCCAGAAACTTGTAGTCTATTGGCCATTTTGGGTCAATTCCTAGCTCTTTTCAGCCCCCTGTAATAAAGCCCGCTTTAGCGTGATTTAGCGCGGAGTTGCCCATAGAGCACCATTGGGCAGCGCCGGTTAAACAAGGTTAAACTATTTCTGGCTCCGTAAAGTCTGCTCTTCAATTTTTCCCTTAGAACTTCTCTACTTGCAATCTAAACAGTCTATTCTCTACCTCAAAAGCTCAGCACTTGCTCCTAAAGCATTTTTATATAGGTAAAGTACTTATATACTAAACAAAGTACTACATTAGCCTAGAATCCCCTTGAGTACCCATTTCCCTATAGGTCCCTTCTGACTCAGTTACACAGCAAACTTTTTCACTTTTTCTAGCATGTCGAAGGGTCAGTTGCTAGCGTCCTCTCCTGTTCAGCTGGTGAATCTGGGCATCTTGAGGCAATGTTACAATTGCCTCATGTACACAGACAACCCACTCCTTCTCCCACAAAACACAAATACATGTGAGAGATGCAACTATATAGCCATACTGGAGGCTGAGCTCTCTCAACTCAGGACTGGCAAGACCAGACAGGAGGAGAAGGAAACCATGCACACCACAAACCCAGTTTCACATAGAACTATCACAACTGCAAAACAAACACATAAACACACAAAGACATACTTGGAGGCACTGATCAAAAATCTGCCAAAACTACAGAGGCCTCCAAAGCAGACACCCAAGCAACTGCCACCTCAAGACATAAGACATGCAACACATAGTTCTCAAAGTCAGTGTGCTAAACAGTCACAGCCCTTAAGGCCAAACACAATGCCAGACACACTTGTTATAGGTGACTCCATAGTCAGACACACTGACATCCCACTCACCAGAATGAACAAGGAAAAGATCACAGTAAGCTGCCTGTCAGGTGCTAGAATCCGCCACATAACACAAGCACTCAGGTCACTCCACAGCAAGTACAAGTATGACTCAGTCATTGTCCATGCCGGTGTGAATGACCTGAGACGTACCTCCCTGGACTACATGAAAAGAGACATAGAGGAGCTCTCAGATTATGTAGCCCAGGCCAGTATGACCCTGACCCTGAGCAGTATCCTACCCTCACTAAGAATGATGCCACAATACAGAGACAAAATGATCAGCTTTAATAATTGGCTTAATTACTGGTGTCATTCTAAGGGGATCCAATGTCTGTCTGCCTGGGATGACATGCTTGACAAGCCACGCTGCTTCGCAAGGGACGGCTTGCACCTGTCACCCCTGGGCTTCCGGATATTGGCAAAGGCTCTTGCCACCCCCATAGTGCCTTTTTTAGGCAAGGCTCAAATGATAAACCTACCACCCTAGAAAACAAAAATGGAGAAAAACTAAGGGTAATACTGCTCAATGCCAGAAGTCCAAACCTCAAGATGCACGCCCTCGAAGCCCTCCTCAGTATGGAGAACATCGATGTCTGTGCTGTGACTGAAACCTGGTTCAAGGCTCCTGAGGGCACCCCAGCACTATCAGGTTATGCCTCATATCATGCGTTCCGGCCCCAAAATCCAGACCGAACCACAAAAGGAGGGGGAGTATCCATATTCATAAAGGATACCCACACCTCCAGGTTAGTGGCAACGCACAAAGCATCGGAGACCATCCGGGTGCAATTAACCATAGGTAAAACTGCCCTACAGTTTGTAGCATGCTACAGACCACCTTCTCAAACTCAGGAAACCCACACAGCCTTCCTGAAGACACTGGAGAGTATGAATGTCTCTCCAAACACCATCATATTGGGTGACTTCAACTACCCAAACATAGACTGGGAACATTACTCAAGCCCCAACACCCTAGCCCAAAGGTTCCTGGAGTTCATAAACTCAAATGCTATGGAACAACTAGTCACCATTCCCACAAGAGGAGAAAATATACTAGACCTAATCATCACAAACATGGGGACAAAATGCTCCACACCGGAAGTATATCCCTCATTGGTGAGATCAGACCATAAATTAATCTCATTGGAGATCCACATCCCGCCCCCACCCCAGCAAAAGACCACAGTGAAGAACTTCTCAAAAGCAAACTTCACACTTCTTAAGACTGGAGTGGTATCCTTCAAGGCCCCCGAGCCAGTGGAAACCACAACCCACGCTGCTGAAACCCTTACAAATGCCTTCTACGAGCACCTCCAGGAATGTATGGATCAAGCAATCCCTAATAAAATCAAGACCCTTTCCACCAAAGACAGGCGCCCGGTCTGGTGGACCCCAGCCATAAACAAACTCTACAACAAGAGGAGAAAGTTACTACATGACAGAGCAAAATCCCTAAAAGGGAAGGCATCTCTGATCAATACTAGCAAAAAACTACGATCACTCATAAAATCATCCAAGGCCAACTTTGAGAGAAAAATCGCTAATGACACAAAAGACAATCATAAGGCCTTCTTTAGCTATGTTAGAAACCTGGGTGGAAACTCCCAGATATGCTCAGAATTAGTCCAAAATGATAAAAAAATCACTGAACCCACAGACATTGCCAACATACTGGCAGACAGGTTCAGTGCAAATTTCCCCCCCACCCCCAAAAGGAGAAATATCTATCCCACCAGAGTTTAGCCTCCCAAACATCTCAGATGCCCAGGTGAGAGCTGCTCTCTCTAAAGCAAAAAACACAGCATCAATGGGACCGGACGGTGTCCCCGGCTGTATGCTACACGAACTCAATGAAGAACTAAACCCACACATAAGGCTGCTGTTTAATCTTAGCCTTACTACAGGATACATACCCAAAGAATGGCGTACGGCAACTGTGGTCCCACTCCACAAAGGCGGTGCTTCTACGGACCCTGGAAATTACCGCCCCATAAGCTTGACGAGCCTTGTCTGCAAAGCTATGGAGAGGATCATAATGGAACTCATAAATAAAGACAATGGGGACCTACAGACACTGGATCCTACCCAGTTTGGCTTTGTCAAGGGCAGATCCTGCCTCTTGAACTTGGTCGACTTTTTCGAAACAGTCACTAAGGCCATTGATGAGGGTAAGACAGTTCACACAGTCTACCTTGACCTAGCAAAAGCATTCGACACAATACCCCACTCGGGCATCATAGAAAAGCTCACCAGCTTAGATGTAAACCCATATGTCACAAGATGGGTTGCAAACTGGCTCAAGGACAGAACACACAGGGTTAGAGTTGCTGGTGCCAAGTCAGACTCTAAGCCGGTCACGAGCGGTGTCCCACAGGGCTCAGTCCTGGGCCCCCTCTTGTTCGGCATTTATTTTTCTGAAGTGCAGGCAAACATAGGGGGATTGTGGCTGACAAAATTTGCAGATGACTGCAAACTGGGCACCATAATTGACACTCCATCAGACACAGACATCCTCCAGAGAGGTCTCATAGAAATGGATAACTGGTGCCAGAGCCATGGCCTTAAGCTAAATGCCAAAAAATGTATAGTCATACCCTTTGGGAAAAACAAGGTAACCCCTAATTACCACATAGGTGGTAATCCATTAAACACGGAAGAAGTTATCAGGGACCTGGGGACCCAAGTTGACAGTAACCTCTCTTTTGACACTCACATTGCCAAAGTGGTTAGGAAGACCTTATACATTGCCCACCTGATCATGAAGGGATTCACATCCAGATCAGGAGAGGTCATTGTACCCCTGTACTCTTCACTTATCAGACCAATGATTGAGTACAACGCCCCATTCGGAATGTATCTTACCCGACACCTGCAGCAGTTGGAAAGACCCCAAAAGTTCCTCATCAAAAGGATAAAGGGGCTCAAACATATGTCATACGATGCCCGACTGAAGAAACTCCAGCTCTATTCAGTCGCATACCGTCTGCTCAGAGGTGATCTATGCCTGACATACAAGGCCATGTCCAACCCGAAATTAATGGACATGCTCCACCTCAAAAAATCCAAATCCACCAGAGCCACGAGAGCAAGAGACTTAAACCTCAACACGGATATAAATACGATGTGCTGGAGGGACAGATTCATCACCCAGAGACTCCCTACACTATGGAACAGAATCCCAGTCCATGTGAGGCAGAGCCCCTCACTGACTCTGTTCAAGAGAAATCTTGATGAGTGGATGGGAGATCGTAGGTTTACCCCGGGAATCATCTCTGTGTCACTGCTGGACAGAGGCACAGCAAACTAATGGGTATAGTATTCTCATCCTAAGGGGTGGTGAAAGCCACACACACTCTGGCTAGGCTTACAAATGCCCTAGGGCAGATAGCCTAGTATGAACCTATGAACCTATGAACCATAGTACAATATACACAGATGACTCCACTTTAATATGTACTGCTTGGACACTACCCATGCAATAAATACTCACACTGAAATCCTTCTCCTCCATAGAAGCTTGGCTTGATAACTCACAACTCCTGATGAATCTAAAAAAAAAAAAAAACAGCAAACTACTACTGTTCACCCTTAACTTTCTCTCCTCTCAAAGAAAAAGTCCCTTTGATATCCTGTCACCCAATAAGTCCGGTATATATGTGGTATCCCACACTAAATTACTATGTGTGATTAGAGACAGCCATCCGAAATTTGATTCCACCTTCATCAAGCCATAAATAAGACACACTAAAAGGTATACTGCCTCTATAGATGAATACATCGCCGTACTGAGTCTGCTAGACAAAACATTACCACTTGTTTCTACTCTCTCCTATCCCACCCAATCTCTATCAGCCAAAATAGAACAATGCTACAATAAACAAGCCAAATTTACAACCAATCAAGCAAAGTATAGATCACATCACTGTTTCTCTTTAAAACAACTAAACATGCTTGAACTAAATAATTCCATATTGTAATCACAACTAGTTAAAGTCTTCAATCTATGGCACAACCCTGAAAAATTCCCATCTCTTCACTCTATCACTCAGCCTTGCACTACTGATAAATCATTACTCTCCATAATTAAACCAGGATACTCCCTGCATTCACACTGCATTGCTAACAGCTAGAATACCATTCCACTCCACTTAAGAACAGTTTGCAACCTGAAAGAATTTAAATGCCAACTGAAGCAACACCTGACAGATAAATGACTCTTCACCTGCACCACACCTAGTTAAACTGGTAGTAATATAGCTATATGAATGTATGCAATAACTCTCTGCAGCACAAACCTTAATGTGCTATTATCACAACTATACCCTCTTCTATCATCTCATCAACTATATTTTCCTTGTTGCCTCTTCCTTAATTCCTTTGTTTGGGCTGTTGTAACCTTTTACCTTCTTATGTCCTCCATTTTGTGCAAGGCTTTATAGTAACAAATATTTTTATGTAAAACCTTATAATCTATGGATACTGATGATATTGCTCTCTCTCTCTCTCTCTCTCTCTATATATATATATATATATATATATATATATATATATATATATATATATATATATATATATATATATATATATATATATATATATATATATCTGTATTAAAAACTATATATATATATATATATACACACACACACACACACACACACACACACACACACACACACACACACACACACACACACCAAATGTGTTATTTTTAATCAAAATTATTTGTAAATGGTGTAAATGATGTCCATGATGTTTGTGTAATAGAACTTTTCTCCCTCTTCTTCCACTGAAAATGGCACTGCTCAGTCAGACTTTCCCAGTAAACAAATGCTAATAAACAAATAAATAAATAATAAATAATAAATAATAAATAAATGCTTGCAACATATGCACATTGCATTTTCAGTAGCTGTAAAAATCAAACTAAATGCCAAGAAATTAGTAATAGCATCCTTTGGAATGCAAGAAGTACATTGCAACTATCACTTTGAAAACACACCCCTAAAAAAGTGATGCATTAGATAGCAATGTGGGAATCTATGTAGGCAATGAACCATCCTTTGATAACCTTGTATCCACTACTGTAACAAAGTTATTTTCATTGCACAACTTATTGCTTAGGGTTCAGAGTAAAGGTCTAGGGATGTGATCATTCCTCAGTATTTTGTCCACACCAGGTTGATCTTTCACTATAATACCTGCTTCAGTATGGAACTGTCCAAATATTTGACAAAACTTGAATGCCCAAAATGTTATTTTTTCATCAAGAAAATAAATCGACGGCCCTAAACAAAAAGTATGTAGGCCATTTCAATGCCTTGTACCTCTTTTCAATGAAAAAAACAGACAACTGGGAGTGATGTCTGTCTTACAAACAGATCCTCAACAGACCATATCTTGTCAGGCATATTGCACATTCGCAAGTCCAGTGGGGGCATAAACACCCACTCCAAAGATCTCAGTCTCTTTTGCAACCTAAATAGAAGATGTTGGAGTGACTGATATGCATCACAAAGAATGCCACTTATTTGGAATCATCTTCCTCTCCACATAAAGCAAAGTATTTCTTTTACACTGTACAAATATAATCTGAATGAGTAGCTGAGTAACAACAAATTCACCCCTGGTTTAACACTCTTGGCCCTCATGGATAGAGACAGCATGTAAATGTTCTGCTTAATTCCAGGTTATTCATTCTTAAAATATAAAGAATAAAAATGCTTTGGAATGTATGGCTATGCTTCTAAAGATCCTCACAGATCAATAACCAAGTAAGTACCTATGAAACCACAAATTTAAGATTCATATATATGACATGTCTGTTTGCCTGGGAACATTGTCACTGCTACTTTCACTTACATCCTGTGTCAAGGATCTGCAAAAGCAAATGCATTACGTATATATATGCAAATTTGCAAAATATCTACTCATATTGACATAATATTACACAGGTACCAAACCACCCACAATGTAATGCACATACTGACAAGCCACAAAATGATTGGTATTACTGAACCCACCATATAACTTATCCATGTTCAGCAGTCCATATTGCAAAAGCTACATAAAACTTAATAATCTGTAGTTTCAAAGTTTCCATTCAAAATGAGTAATGATGTCATGTCTGTCATGGACTACCATTTAAATATGCTGTGCATCAATCAGTATTAATGAGGGTAATTAACGTGGAATGTTATTGAATCATGTGTGGGATAGCATAAGTGCTTCCATGGATTATGATGGATAACAGAGGGAGTACAAGAGCTTCTAGGTAAGTTCACTCTGTGAAAGTGCATTATTTATGCATGTGATATATATGCAAAGGCAACACAATCCCAGAGGTGCAAAACTTAAAACCTGGTAGTTTAGGTGATTTGAGGACATTCTCTTCCATTTGCTCACCTGAGTGATACTAACCAGTGACTTCTGAAATGATGACTGTGCTTAACTGGAATTACTGCAAAATGTGACATAACTGTCTCTATATTATGGAGGTGGATGAAAGACCTGTTTGTGAATTGTACTTATTGCATTCACTATACAAAGATAGCACAGTGTAACCTGATGTATGTTGCAGGATGGCATTTGAATGGTAAACCTATTATGTATACAGCAAATGGACGTGTGTTTAGCATAGACTGTAGGCTACAAAAACTTTTATGTGTGGCACAGTTGGTTATAATGACATTTTTTAGATACATATCTGCAGTTTAGCAAACGTTATGTAAAATGCATACATGCTATGCTGACATATATATTTTCTATTCCAATATTTGTTGCTTTTGAGAAAAATGAGGGGTTTTCTACTGATAGTGACAGCTTCTCAGCATGCATTATAAAAATTCCATTAGCAAATATGTTACCGACAAATGTTGACTGCAACTTTGCAGTAGCAGCTGCAATGCTGATAATCTCCATACATTGACTGGTGATTCTAAAACATATTGATATTTGCAGTCCCACATGCAAATCAGCTAAGTGAATGCAATATGCATGTACTGTTCACAGCCTTAACGTTATTCAATAATGGAGATCATGGATCATCCCTACAAGTGTTGGTATAAAAATCCTAATTCTCTGTCAGGAATAAACTTGGAAAGGTAGGTCTGTTTAATCATGTAAGGATTAGGTCAGAATGGTATTATGTTAGCCTGATATTGTCTGTATAATTCAACCTTGCCAAGCTAGTATTTGGTAATATCCACAAAACTGCCATATACGTAGTATGGGACATGTGAGTTAGAGGTCTGGGAGGTCATGCACACCATTTATCTGCACACTTTTATAATGGGCATAGAGACCATGTAGATTGATAAGTATTATAGCTGTTGCAATGTACGTGATAATGTCTTCATGTAACATTGTTATTCTGGAATTTACATTTGTGGAGATATAGGAAGGAATGCTCAGTGCTGGCCAGATGCTTTTGAACTCTTACTGCTGTATGCCGTTTGGGTGCCATTTAAGTTTACACATGTTGATGTTATACTCTTATGGAACTACTTGTAGTGTAACATCTAAGAGGCACACATCTGTTAGTCAGTGCTACTGCTACCACCTGGTAAGGAAAAGGTAGCACATACTCATGAGCATGTGTAAGTGTGTATATGTGTAAAAGCAGGCCATATGGGTCGGTGTGGACTGAAATCATATGCCTTTCAGCTCACTTAACTTCACATGTGCATTATAGTTGGGTCACTTATAAGCATAACCATGTGCAAAGATGTATATATGTAATTATATGTTTGGAAACATATAGTCACAACTTATATATGTAATTATATGTTTGGAAACATATAGTCACAACTTATATATGTAATTATATGTTTAACATATAGTCACAACTTATATATGTAATTATATGTTTGGAAACATATAGTCACAACTTATATATGTAATTATATGTTTGGAAACATATAGTCACAACTTATATATGTAATTATATGTTTGGAAACATATAGTCACAACTTATATATGTAATTATATGTTTGGAAACATATAGCCACAACTAACATCATATACACTTATGCTATTTGTAGACAAATGTGAACAAGACCCATTCAAAATTATACATAAGTATATGTCCACTACCTGTGGGCCAACATGGTGGGGCATCGGTTCACATTGTCACCTCACAGCAAGAGGTTCTCTGGTTGGATCCTCGGTTGGGGTGCCTTCTGTGCAGAGTCCGCATGTCCTCCCTGTGGTCACGTGGGTTTCCTCCGGGTGCTCTGGTTTCCTTCTACATCCCAAAGTCATGCTGTAGTTTGGTTGGAGACTCTAAATTGGCCCTAGGCATGTGTGTGTGCATTCGTGTGTGTGCCTTCCATGGAAGGTTGGCCTCTGGGTTGGCAGCTCGACACTGTAAAACTCTGCTGCCAATCATAAGCAGACAGGTGATCCACTGTGTTGACTCCTAACTGGGAAAAGCCAAAAGAAAAAGATATGTCCACTACCTGTACTACTGCATTCATTCATAGGTCAATGTGAGTTGGTGTGCATGTTTGGTCTGATAGGAGACCAGAGTCACAGTGGACTTGTGGACATTTCATTGATGTACACACAGATGCATAAGTACTCATCATATTTCAAAGCTTGTGACTATCATGGCATCATTACTGCAGAATTCTAGTTTGTAGATGTGTATCTACGTACATCATACTTACATTCCTACGACAGGTGTTGCGTAGACCATATCACTCATCTGAGAGTCTTACTTCATTGTAGTTTGAGCCATACATGCAGCAAGGCACACAATGCATTCATAATAATATGCTTAACAAGCATACTTGTGCATAGGTGAAGGCCAGTATTACTGTTCAGTTACCATGATGCACATGCTGATTGGGGTTGTAGCTGAAATACGCATTATTATGGAACCCTACCTGACCAGCCTATATTGTCTATGATGGCCATGTATAGGATTTATGCTCTGAAGTTTTGAGGTTACACATGTGCACTCTCCTTTAGGCAGAATGTCTGCCTTTTGCAGATTATGTAGGGGTAAGCAAATTAGTTTGTTCTATAGTTACACTGTCCACAGAACACATAAATGTGCATGTGTATACTAGGGTTTGTTTCATGTTCATCAGCCTTTGTTAGATATGTCATCTCTGAGCACACTGCCCATCTAATATTCCCTCTACACACACACACACACACACACACACACACACACACACACACACACACACACACACACACACACACACACGCACACACACACACACACACACACACACACACACACACACACACACACACACACACACACAAAGATATGTGATCCCTGAGCATACTGCCCAACTAATATCCCCCCTACACAGACACACACACACACACACACACACACACACACACACACACACACACACAAAGATATGTGATCCCTGGGCATATTGCCCATCTTATATTCCCCCTACACACACACACACACGTGCACACATGCACGCACACCTGCACACACGTGCACACATGCACACATGCACACACACACACACACACACACACACACACACACACACACACACACACACACAGACACACACACACACACACACACACACACACACACACACACACACACACACACACACACACACACACACACAAGATATGTGATCGCTGAGCATACTGCCCAACTAATATCCCCCCTACACACACACACACACACACACACACACACACACACACACACACACACACACACACACAAAGATATGTGATCCCTGAGCATACTGCCCAACTAATATCCCCCCCTACACAGACACACACACACACACACACACACACACACACACACACACACACAAGATATGTGATCCCTGAGCATACTGCCCAACTAATACCCCCCCTACACAGACACACAGACACACACACACACACACACACACACACACACACACACACACACACACACACACACACACACACACACACACACACACACACACACACACACACACTCACACACACACCAGGAGTAATATCCTCATTGTGCACTGATAATAACCATGTACACAGATGAATTATGCTGGTTAAACATGGAATCATGCCTATATCAGTAGCAGTATAGTGACATGCTATGTATACAGGTTCCCATAATGCATTTCTTTGGTTTCCAATAACTCATACTCTGGTATACACTTAAAAGTTCTTGTAAACATACAGAAAAGATTGCTGTGTGTAGCATATATAACTGCTGTTATTGTTAGTTGCTCTGTGTTTATATTATGGTAGAATGTCTGGTCATCATAGAAAGTAACCATACATTTGAAGTAAAATGAGAACACCAACCACGTAACAAAATTCTGGATGCTGACAATGAAGAATCACTTGTCTTGATAAAATAAGTAGTTTAATGACAATTCCACGATGTGCAGATAAAAATACAGAAGTTTAGCGCTTTCAACTGTGAAATACAGTCTTATTCAGAATTTTATCAAGACAAGTGATACTTCATTGTCACCATACATTTGAAGCAGAGTATATTTGCCATACTTTGTGTGTAATGCAAGCCCATTGGAGCTGCTGTGTGCATGGACACCTTGGCTGATGTAATCTTGGTTAAGTGCCTTACAGTATGTGCTCACTGCTGTTAGCTGTCCACATCAACAGCATTCAGGTCAATGAGTACAACTGTTTTTTTTTTTTTTTTTTTTTTCAGAGCATAAGTATAGACCTCAAGTACATAACAAGCATGTGTTAATTTGCTGTGCTGTGTGTGACATTGCTGTGGTATGCATAATGATATGTTTTTTGTGGAGATACATACAATAGAGCACAGTATCTGATGGGTGTCCTAAGCTATAAAACTACCACCTCCTTATGTGTTCCATAATAGTGGCCATGAAGATTATCAATGGCATTGCGGTAGATGAGGGCATCCACATCTCAGGAGAAGGAGGATGTACTCTGCTGTTTTGCAGGAAATATAGTGTTGCCAGTCTTCCATATCTGACATCTATGGTGGTGTGCCATACAGAATATTATACATGTGCATAATTAAGATATGATCATAGTCTGATGTCATTACTATATCTCCCTTGCACTCATTGGTACATATAGTTATGCAAATTACTCACAATAGCCGTCACCATACAGTTGTGTTTTATAGTGCAGTTTTTATCCTATGCACAGCATATTGACATTGTTTAAAGTTCAATTGAATGAGCACTCGGGAGATAAATATAAATCGGAGGTTCTTGAGACTGCAAAAGTAATGATCTAATAGAACATTGGAAGCACTATTAGTATTATCCATGAAACTATGAAACTATATGCACTGCTAGGGCAAACTGGAAGCATCAGAACAAAAGCTGGTGGGATTTGCTGGAAAAAGTAAGAATAATAATACATCAGTGTAACTACTGCATCTCTTTCATTGTCATCAAAGCAAGTGTATAGCAAAAATATAGCAAAGCAGCTAACTTAACTTCATTATGGGTTCCTCTTTTTTGCATACAGCATTACATGAGGCTTCTGAGTAACAGTGTAACAACTGGATACTATACTGCAATCTGAACAGTAGATTAGACATGCAGATAAAGCACAATTATTGTGATCTGATAGTGAATCATTACATTTTTACTAGTTTTTTTAAAACAGAAAAATAAAAATAATAATAATAATAATAATGACCATAAGTCTCATATATTGTCATGTTAAAAGATACCAGTCTATCAGTCTCAGTAAATTTTCCCAGAAGAAAATTATAAAGCACATTTATTAAAACATAATGCCTGGAAACTAATATGAGTTGTGATACATTTAATATATTTATGGTCCCTTAAGTCTGCTGTTACTGCATAGCAGTTATTGCAACACCTGTTCTCCACAGCTGCTACTTTCAAATAGCAATAACATCAATGACTCCTAAAAAGTAAAGTTTTAATTAAAGAGAGATGTCAGTTTGTATCTGCGACATGAGTATGTGTTGTAGGAAAATGTTACCTAAATGGTAGAATAAATATAAATCAGCTGTACACAAACATGAACTTTATAGTGATATTATATGACTTATGTTTTGAAACAGATACATAACAAACATTAGTTACATTACCAGTGATTGAAGGTTAGCTTTCATCTGTGCTCTTTTCTAAACAGAACCAAAGATCAACTACTGAAAACTTAGTTGTAAGAGCAAGCACACATAGCATTAACTAAATATAAAATAGCTATACGAAAATAATAAAGTCTTTGGACAAATTTAAATCATGATATACTTGCAGTTTCAAAGGATTTATTTGCTTAACATGTGTATGTCAATAGGCATTATTTTTCAAACCTACTAATGTGTACCTTCTCTAGGAGGAATTTTAAAAGCAGGTCAATTACGTTAACACCAATGTGTCCTACTGCTTGTTACACTTTCTTCAGAAAATATAGTATCATTTTTGTCCATGATAATCCACAATCAGGCCTGGACTCATAATAACATACAAAAGGTTTAGACGTGGTGCAAAGAATGGCAATCATTTGAAATATGGGGATGCACTAGACTGAGTCACAAAATGTCGAGACTGAAAGGCCAAAAGAACAGACTTACATATACTAAGTCCGATGCGCTATTTCTCAGAATATTCCCTTTTCTCCTAGGTATGGTGCTTTCAGAGTAAGTATATATAAGTTCTGGGGGGGTGGGTACATTTCAGTAGGGAGCCATTTCAAATACTCATCCTCTTACAGATACCAGCTAAGTGCTGTTCGGAGTTCATAGTTCATAGTTAGTTACTAGGCAAACAGTCCAGGACACCATTAAAGATGCTAGCCAAATTCCCGATTGCCCCAAAACATAGTCTGGTTAAGTGACTTGCTCAAAGTCACACAGTTGGTAAATGAAGGTGGAAAGGTTCAAACACTGCACCCTTGGCACAGGACACAGCTTATTACAAAGTCAGAGCTTTAGACATCTGTGGTAACTATCAGAGGGGTAAAGCACTCTTAGTTACCAAGACAACCTGTGATTAATGAGTGGCCTTCATAATGGAGGTGCAAACTGTAGTGGGTGGGACAGAACAGCCTTTCCTGTGCTTCCCATCTTGTGGAAGAGAAAATGTCTACATATATTCTACTGCAGAGTCCTAAGGAAGGCTCAAAGACTCTAGAAGCAGCATTAAGGGCTGAGGACATGCATGTCCTACTAGCAATACTGAAATAAAAGTAAATTCTGTCAATGTGTTTACTAATAGTATATATTCTAACTACTTGAACTTTGATCCCATTATTTGTACAAATACAGTGTAAGACCTAGGTGCATACAGGCATGTTGTAATATCTGCTCTTGTTACAGATGAAAACATTTCAGGATGTCATTATTTAATTTTAAGAAATTAACATTTTTGTGGAAATAATAAAATAAATATAAGTTTAGCACTTTTCACCTCCAATAGGCAACAGATGTATAGATTCTGGGCAGAGAAATTAATAGATTGCAATGTAAATATAAAAGTAACTGCTACATTTGTGTTCATTTCCAGGTATAAAATGAATATGTGAACTTGAATAAACTAATTCCAAAGATGTACCATTTAAAGCATTAAAGCAAAGGAATGCATGTGTGAATTTCACTGGCTATGTTTTTGTGTGTGGCATAATATAAAGCAGTTATTTCTCTATTTATTTGTGTGAAGAAGCCTGTTTATCAGTGAGAAGAAAGTGTTTTAATCTTTTTTTTTTTTTTTAATCAGTAAAGTGTTCTTGATTTTATTTCAATCTCACTGTGGTTCATTTTTGGAGATATATATAAAACAAGGTTTCTGATCTTAAAAATACTTTTTATAATGGATTTGTAATGCATCTGCATAACCTGGTTGATTCACTCTGCTTTATTATAGGTTCATAGGTTCATAGGTTCATACTAGGCTATCTGCCCTAGCGCATTTATAAGCCTAGCCAGAATGTGTTTGGCTTTCGCCACCCATTTTAAATTTATTTTGCTATGCCCTTTTTCGAGGTTAGTATACTGTGCCTCTGTCTAACAGTGACACAGAAGTGATACCCGGGTTAAACCTACGATCTCCCATCCACTCATCGTGATTCCTCTTGAAGAGAGTCAATGAGGGACTCTGCCTAACCTGGACTGGGATTTTATTCCAGAGTGAAAGGAGCCTCTGGGTTATGAATCTGTCCCTCCAGCATGTCCTATTTATTTCAGTGCTGAGGTTCAAGTCTCTCGAGCGTGTAGCTCAATGGGATTTGGATTTTCTGAGGTGCAGCATGTCCATTAATTCTGGGTTGGACATGGCTTTATACGTCAGGCACAGATCGCCTCTGAACAGGCGGTATGCCACCGAGTAGAGCTGGAGTTTCTTTAACCAGGTAGCATATGGCATCCGTTTGAGCCCTTTGATCCTCTTGGTGAGGTACTTTTGGGGTCTTTCCAGTTGCTGCAGTTGTCTGGTAAGGTACATCCCAAAAGGGGCATTGTACTCAATTATGGGCCTGATGAGGGATGAGTAAAGAGGCACGAGTAGTATTACACTCATTCTTTGATAACCCACTTAACTGAAACAATTTTAGAGGATTCTGATCCTATTCAGGTACTCCATGAGTGTCAGGTTGCGAACTAATCCAGAAAGGGATTCCAACCAATTGCAAGACTCACATAAAAATACATGTGCATGTGCAAACACACACACACACACACACACACACACACACACACACACACACACACACACATGCAGGCCACATGGGTATGTCTCTAGTGCATGTGCAAACACACACACACACACACACACACACACACACACACACACACACACACACTCACATGTGGGTAATTCGGTATCATCGGTTTACCTACAACACATCTTGGTGATGTGGGAAGAAACTAGAGCACTCATTAAACACCTGTGCAGGCAAAGGGAAGATGTCAAGACTTTATAAAAAAGGCACCCCATCTGACATCCAAACAGGGGAACCAAGTAATGTAAGGGAATGTGAATGACTAAGCTATGGTGCTGCCCATGAAGTACACTGATTCAAAATTAAAAGGTCTAACAAAGTCCTTCATCTAATTTCAGAGTCATTTAATACATTATTTAAACTACTCCCTACACAGTTATTTATCCTTGTTTATTACCATCTTGATGAAGACTACACACCTGTCATCCAGAGTATGTTCATTTCCATTTAAATAGGGATATATGATAATTTATTACCAATGTATGTGGTAATAGTATAGCTTTAGTGTGCACACAGACAGCTCTTGATACAGTAGTTACATTTTTGATAAGTTAGTCACCTGATTTTGAAGGCTGTGGGGTGGGTTGACCTAAAGTGCATAAAAGAAGATAGAATGGTAATGTAACAGCATTTGAAACATCAGACCTTTTGGCAGATTTTTCACTTGTTGAGACAGCAGATTTGCAAAAAATTTGATGAATAGACATATATATTCAAATATAGTAAAATAGTGTGACATTTTTTTTTTTATTCTTTCTCAAAATTGTTTTTATTCAAATACATTTGAATGAATTCCATAGTATTTATACTTAACATTTTAAATAACTATGTACACTATTTACATTAGTCTGATACAATAACATATCTTAATGTATACAGTTACTTTACAAGTATGTCCAATCCATTATCAGAGTGTCTGATCAATTATTGTATGGTGTCAATCAATGATAAGACTTTTCCCCAAGGGTTTTTGATAAATGGCTTTGGATAAATTCTTAGTTCTTTAATTTTAATTTCCAGTAATGCTGTGGTCTTCATCTTCCAAAGTTGGTATTGTTTGTATTCCATCTTCTTGTTATACAGTTCCTTGAAATTGCAAGTATAGTCCATACTAGATACATGTTTGACCTATTCAAATGAGGACCTTCATTTGCATTTAATAATACAAGAGCTTTAGTTAAATAAAATGATTCATTAAATAAAGCTTGTAGAAAGTTATTAATACCATTCCAAAATGGCTTAATTTTAACGCAATCAAAGAAAATGTGATTCCAATCTGCACGGTGTACTTACTCACATCTCCAACATATTCCTTTTACAGAAGAACTAATTTTACTGATTCTGTCGGGGGTTAAGAATGCTCTGTGAAAGCATTTTCAATTAAAAACTTTCCAGTATTGTGTAAAGGATGCATATTTTATAGATAATAAGATATTTGTTTTAATACCTTCAGTTAACTGTATTGAGTGTCCTTTTGTAATATATTTCCAATATGAGGTTTTGGGTGTTGTTTTGTAGTTTATCAATATTTTGTAAAATTTTGAAATACTGTTTCCCATGTCAAAGTCATTATATATGATTTCATATATGTATTTTGTAAATTTAGGCATTTCTTTAAATGAAGAATTGTTAATTATTCTACTTAAATGTTGCGAATATGAAAGAATACTCTGTAAAGTTAGCCAGTCATGTTGTGGAATTTTATATGTTGTTTTTATTACTTGCATATCTAAAACCTTTAGTTCTTTGATACATTGGAGCCAACAAACAAATCCTTTCTGTTCCCAAGAATTAATAATTCCTCTCTATATTTTATGTGGAAAGTTCTTTGTGGCTATAAAAGTTGTTAAAAGATCAAACCAAAAATTTAAATCTATATTTGCATTAAGACTTTTTCTTAAATGAGTCAATGTAATAATTAATCATATGAGTTTTAGTGGGTTTAGTTATGTTATATTGCATACTAATACATAATATGTGCCATGGCAAATTGTTTTTATACAGCAAAATAAGCCAGCAAACTGTAACGCTGAACAAAATCAATATTTTAATACATGTCAGCAAAAGAAAAAAAGGAATAAACAGATCCAGTTTCGGCTAATATGGTTGCATAGCCTTCCTCAGTGTTTCCTTTTTTCTTTTGCTGACATGTATTAAAATATTGATGTTGCTCAGCATTACAGTTTGCTGGCTTATTTTGCTGTATTTCAAGTTGGAGTTCAAGCTGGGCAATTGCCTTATGTGCAGGGGTTGCCTTTTACCGTTACACAAATTGTTTTTATCTCTGATTTGAAATTTGTTTTGTAAATCAAATTTATTTATTGATATTACAGTTAGTAATTCTTTCCAATTTGCAGAGTTATTTGAACTTATCCAATCTGAGATTGTTTTAGATATTGATGCCTTTATGTATGTTTCTATATCAGGAAAGTTTAATCCTCCCTGTTTCCATGGTCTGATATGATGTATTAAAGCTATCCTGTTTCTTTTGGGAAACCATACAAATTTTATTAGGCATGAATTTATTTCTATAAGTATATTCCTTTCTGTTAACATTTGTATTGCCAAGGCTATATATAGGATCTTGGGCAGTAAAACCATTTTTATTAAATGTAGTTTATCTTCAGATGTTAATATTATTTTGTTCCATTTTTCCACAGAGATTTTAATTGCATTGATGATATTATTGTAGCTTTTTGAGACAAATTCATTATTATCCTTGCATAACTCAGTTCCTAGATATTTTAAGGTAGATTTTTGTTTCCTTATGTTGTGATCCCCTTAGTCAGCAGTTCTTTTTTTTATTTAAAAATAAAAATGTTGATTTTGATTTATTGAAATGGAGTCCTGAAGTCATGTGAAATTTGTCATTTAATGTATCTAATTCTTCTAATGTCTCTTTTGTATTAGATAATGTTAGTAATATGTCATCAGCAAATAGCATTACTTTAGAATTGTATTGTTCATAAACATCTATTCCTTTGATTTTTATATTGTTACAAATTGAATCTGCCAATATTTTAATAGTCAGAGCAAATAGAATCAGTGACATAGGACATCCTTGTGTAGTGCCTTTTGTTATATGTATAGATCCAGAGGTAAAAGGACCTAACTTGACATACACTAATTTATTTGTATATATATTCTTTAGGAGATGAAGAAAGGATGCAGGAAATTCAAATAGCATTAGGATTTTGAATAAATAGTCCCAACTTAGGGAATCAAAGGCTTTCTCTATATCTAAGCCAATTACAAGTGTTTCTTTATTTTCTTTATTAATATAATCTATAAGAGAAATTATACTTTTAATATTGTCGTGTGTGTGTATGATATATAAATCCAGTTTGATCATTATTTATTGATTTGGATAGTGGTATTTTCATTATGTTAGTTATTATTGTCATAAATATCTTATAGTCATTATTTAATAATGATATAGGTCTATATGAGGTACAGAAGTTTGGGGATTTGTTTTACTTTAGGATTGGTGTGACTAAGGAATATATCCAAGAGGGTGGTATTAATGCTTGCAACTGTATTTCTAATAGAGTTTTATGGAAGAGGGATAGTATATTTGAAGGAAAAAGTTTATATATTTCCATAATTATGTTATTTATTACTGGAGCTTTATTATTTTTACCCTCTTTTATTGTATCTGTAATTTCTTTGCAGGATATGGGTGCTTGCAGGTTTAGTTTTAATTTTTCTGGTATTTTTTATATTACAACATTTTTCATCAAGATTTAATTGATCAATGTGTATATTTTCTTTTTGAAAATGTTCCATATAGTGATTTCTATAGGCATCAAGAATGTCACCTATATCCAAAACATGTGTCCTCTTCTTTTCATGGACGATACTTTTAATGATGTTAACTTTTGATTGTATTTTGATTCTTGTGGATAAATTATACAGATATTTGGGAGAAGTGGCCAAGGTATTAATTTTTATTTTTTCTACAGCTAAACTAGTTTTATGTGTTAGTATTCTGTTGTATTTATTGATTAATACTTCTACTTTCGTTTTCATCTCCAAATGATTTTGATTTTTTTTCAGCTTTTGCTAAAAAAAGTTTGGACTGTAGATCTAATAATTCAGAATCCCATTCTCTGATATGTTTTTATACCAAGTTAGGGTTTTACCATATATGTAAGCTTTGAATGAGTCCCTAATCATTATTTTATTTATTTCTGCGGTACAATTAATATCTAAGAACCAGGGTTTGAACGCTTTAATTTTAGTTTTATATGCTGGAATTCTGGAGTTAAAGATTAATGGTTTGTACCCATTTTGATGTTTTAGTATCAATGAATTCTGGTCTGAAAAGGGGCAGGGAGTGATTGAGAAATTAATGATTTTAGAGTGTAAGTCATGGGCAGCAAATATTTTATCTATTCTAGCTTGGGTACCAAATCTATGATCTTGATGGGAAAACAACAAATATTTATCTTCTTTAAATTTGAAAGTATCTACAAGATGAAATTATTCTACCCACTTGTTTAAAGCTTTTGATACAGCAGATGTACGCAGCAGTCTTTTATTTGTAGTTTCAGAAATATCAAATATACAGTTAAAACCTCCTCCTAATATTAAGTTGCCTTTATAATTACCGGAAATGAAATCCAAGTGTTTTTTAACAGTTCCTGTTCCAATGCCTGGGAACCAGTATAGATTGGCAAGGGTCCATATTCTGCTATTATATTTAACTATTACTAATGCCATAAGGCGTTCTTTATCTTCATACTTATAAATGATTTCTGGGTTAATCACATTTGTTTTCCATAAAATTGTTACCCCTTTTGTCTTTGTCTTATAAGTGGATTGTGCCAATATCATATATTCTTTAGGATTCCATTTGTAATTGTCATTTGTTTTGAAATTACTGTCTTGAAGGAAGACAATTTGTGTTTTGTTCAGTTTTAAATATTTCAGTAGATTTGATCTCTTAATAGGATTGTTTAAACCCTTGGTATTTAAAGATAATAAAGTTAAATCTATCTTAGGTTATTTAGACTATGTATTTTTTGTTTTATTGTAACTATTAAACATTTTCCTCTGATAACTATAAAGTATATGTTTGAGCTTTTAAAGGAAATTATCAGTTTTATACTTTGAGTATTTACCAATAAAGTAATGTTTTGGTCAGGCATACTAAAAATGTTTTTTGTGAAATAACAAATTTAAATTAATAAATGTTAAAACTAAGATCTGCACTAGCCATGGAATAAAATCATCCCTAATCTGATGGACAAACTTAAGTCCATCAGATTACAACTCATACCTTGACAATCCAGAACACCTGAGCTCCATAAATTGAATTATCATATGGAGAATATTTGTAATAGGAATATGCAATATTTATATTATTTTGAACATATATAGTACTATTGTAGATTAGACAGGATTCTAATACAATATAAATCTCTACTTATTGTATAAGCAATTAATATTTACATGAAAAATAGATGACAAGCAATTCAATCATAGTAAAGCAGGATGTATCATATGTAAAACCTTAGTAAAAGATTATAGCACACAGTTATTTAACATATTCACCCGTATTGATGAAGTCTTTCAAAACTTATTACATAATAAAAATAGATGGAAATATTTATACCTAATGTTTATAATACAATGTATTTTACTGCATATATCAGAGGTTATATTTCATTGTTTGCCAGCATTTAAGTAATCATTTTGTTTGTTGCTAACTTACTTAAAGCATCAAGTTTGTTTTATGTGAACATTGATGAAAGTTAATGCATTTTAATTATCAGTGCATCCCTCTTCCCCCCATTTCCTACACAAACAGATTTTCATATCTGTCATTTATTATTATAAAATGAGTAAAATTAGATGTTAAAAACAACACATTCACTTATTGTGATTAATGATTACAAGTTCTATTTCCATATTCATAAATTGCCATTTTATGGCGTATACTGAAAGGTTTTAGATTTAAATGGCAACATTCTATTTTGTATAATCAGCAAAGGTTAAACTGAGTGACTATTATCAATTTAATACTATTTGTTCCGAATGTGATTGTTACATTCTGTGACATTCCCAGTTCAGGCTTCTATTGTTTCCTTTGAACAACTTTGTCAGTTTGATTTAATGTATAAAACATTAGTTACCTTGGTAACAGCTTAAGTATTATGTATGTTCAAGATGGGTTACAAAACCACAATTCAAGTTTAAGCAATTATATGATTTGTTATGCACATTTACTTATATGAGAAACATCATCATGCTTCCCCTTGATGTTCAGTATAGTGTATGTCATTTATGACAAGTTAAAACAGTAGTGTTATTATACACAAGCCCATGATATTAAACTGTCTATTGTCAATTTAATACTATCTGTTCAGAATATGATTGTTACATTCTGTGACATTTCATGTTCAGGCTTCTATTGTTTCTCTTCAAACAACTTTGTCAGTTTGATTTCATGTATAAAACATTAGTTACCTAGGTAACCATTTAAGTATTATATATGGTCAAGATGGGTTACAAACACTACAATTCAAGTTAAAGCAATTACATGACCTATTATGTCTATTTACTTATATAAGAAAATCATCATGCTTCCCTTTGATGTTCAGTGCAGTGTATGTCATTTATGGCAGGCTAAGACAGTAGTGTTATTATACACAAGCCCATTATATTAAATCCTGTCTTTAATATCTAAATTCAGCAGACTGCTTCATCTTATATGACGATTATATATTTTATGTCTAGAGTTACTAAAATCATACATTACTTAACTATTGTGTGTGTTTTTTTTTGTCTGTTGCTTAGTTATTTGAGAGACCACAAGCTGTAATGCTTATTCTTATTATTAGCTACTTCCAAGCATGTTTATACAGTCCATAGACTTTAAATTATGAGACCCTTCTAGTTTCTTATTTGCTATACATATATTTCCATCCTTACATACACACATATCAGTACTTCAAGCATGGGCAACAATACCCATCCAGCTTTGCCAGGAAACCATTCATTAGTTCATGTGGTGTGTTTCTAGGCTGTTCTTAAAATATCCAAACCAATAGTTGTCCTGTTCCAATTTACCAGCCTGTTCCATGCAGTGGCCACTCTGCCAGTGAACAACTTAACACACCTTCCATTCCCACAGATATTTCCACAAAGGAAATCTGATGACTCTCTAGGACTTTCTAGCAACCCCAAACACCCCTAGAATCAGCTATTCCCATATGCCCAACATGTCTGAGCAAGCTCACCTCTCAGACCACTGCAAAAGGTACTGCACAAGACCAAGTGCTCTTAGTCCTTCACAATAACTCAGACTTCCACTCTTATGTAAGTCTTTAATGTATTTGGACAAAAACACATTTTAAATATAAAATTGCACTTGTTTTTTTTCTTTTTTTTCATCAAGAATCAACTTAATGAGATAAACAAAGTGTTGGTAGACCATCAATATTTGTACATGTAGCTTAAAACAGCCCCTTTATTTTATATATATATATATATATATATATATATATATATATATATATATCTTTTTTTTTTTTTTTTAATCAAATCATCTCGGAGGTTCCTCAGAGCCATTAAGCATTATCATCACTCTGTCTCCATTACCATAGCAACCTGGGAGTGTCCGTTTCTGTTAGTGTGTCAATGTACTGCATGCCAGAGGCTCGTGATGTACCTGAAGCAAAGTTTCACTTCACTGCAACTTCAAGCCTAAATTCCCTCTCTTTCAGTGCAGCAGCAACTAGGAAAATAAGGAGAGCAAACAGATTAAAAAAAAAAAAACTCCCAATAAGCCGCCACAACAAGAGATAACACATTCTTCCAGCCTTCCCATCCCTCACTCAGCAGATGTATAATAAAACTATTCTCTGCCAAAATATCCCAAATCACAGTTTTATCCACCCCCTCCCCCTGTATCCAGGCTAAAACACCAAATGTATCTTCCTAATACACAAGCATCAGTAAATCTCGATCACAAGTCTCAACCCACAGCTTTCCGGAGATGAAAACAGCAACATACAGGAGCTGCCAGACACAGCTGCATCCACTCACACCGTGTCAGGCTTAATCAAAAAGCTCTAAAAGATATGATACCTGCCATAATTCATATTAACTATGTTTAGATATAATAATAATGACGTTTGTACTAGCTGTCAGATACAGCTGCATTCACCCACACCATATCAGGATTGATCAAACAGCACTCGTAGCTGTGATAACTGCCATAATTGATATTAACTATATTTAGACAGAATAATGATGACATTATGACTAACAGCTTGCTACTATTATTTAACCAGGAAATACATGACATTACTACATCATCCTTTAACTGAAGAAGGCATGAGTCTCCATGACAGCATTTTTTTTCAAAACACTCTACTGTTACTGTTATTATATATGATGTTAATTTGTTACATTTGAGTCTGAACTCTGATGAATGGTACTTTGTTGAATTATTTAATTAATTACTTAAATTATTATAAGTAAAAACAATGAAAAATGAACAAGATAAGTATTCACTGAGTTCAAGTAGGGGAATAGAAATGTGTACATTTATATTATATGCTGCTTTGTTTGGCTTATATATAATGTAAATAGTAACCCATCTTGACCTACCTTTGTTTGTGAGGAATTATTGGACTCTTTAAACTTTCTGAATAAATCATTACTGTTCCTCAGTTGTTTAAGAAACCCTCCTTTTTTTAAATAAAAACAGATGACAAGTCTGGTCAAAGATGGCCGCTGTTCTGTAAGCACTGCTGATGCTTAGTTCCTCTACCTATCTGGAATAAAATTTACCCAGAAGACAAACCAGGAATTATTTCAGCATAATACTTGGAATCTGTAACTCCAATCAACATTTAAAACAAAACCGGCAAGAAAGAAAACCTGACCTAACAGCTAAACTAATAAGATTGAAACAGATTAACTGAAACAACAAAAGCTGTGTGCTTGTGAATCCTTTCATTCTGAGCTACACACATAAACTGAGATATTTCAGCAGCACAAGATGTTAAAGGATGACAGAAATATGGACACTACAACATCAAAAACTAAACTTTCAGACTTATTATCGCCTGAGAAAGACAGAAACTCCAAAAGACAAAAAAATAATAAAACAACAAGATACTTCTAAAGCTGGAAACAGAGTCAAATCAGATCAACCTGCAAACCTAGAAGACATCAAAACAGCCTTACTTCCCATTCAAGACGCAATAAAAGAGTTATCCATGCAACTGCAAACATTTGGGGATACCTTCAAGCAAATAATAGAAAGAATGGATAAATCAGAAGCCAAAATCACTGAGAATGAGGAAAAAATAGCGTTAATAACCAAACAAACTGACTCACATGAAGTAGACATTCAAAATATCCAAACAAAAATCATGGATTTAGAAGCAAGATCCAGAAGAAATAATATAATCAGAGCATCCCAGAATCTATATCCCACAATGATCTGATCCCTTCTATTATCCAAATATTTTTGACTTTGCTCAAAGAACCAGGAAAAGCTCAACAAATTGTAATAGAAAGAGCACACAGAGCTCTGAGAGAATACCAGATGTCAGGGAAACCAAGACCAGTATATGCCAAACTTCTAAATTTCCAAGATATCAACACAGTCTTACTAACTGCTAAAAAAATGGTGGGTCCACTACATGGAAGAATAATCTAATATCACTAGCCCAAGACTTTCCCCTGCAAATTAGACAAGCTAGACAACTTCTTTCCCCCTACTGCAAGTTTCTAATTGAAAGTAAGATAAAGTTTCAAATGAAATATCCAAACTCACTTATTTTCCACCTAGATGGTGTTAAATATTCAGTCACTGACCACAAGGAAGCTAAAAACACTTTCTGGGCCATTTTCAAAAAAATTCCCGCCACAGATCGCTAATTGCACTTACCAGAGTGGCTTGCGGAAGTCTGGCTGTCGGCTGCGTGGCTTGCAACCAGCCGAAGTCCTCTTCTGTTGCTTTTGCAAGGTATTTTTATGTAGGGCCATATTAGGCCTCTATTTTGAGTAGCATGACTTGTTTCACTCTTCACTAAACCACGAGGAGCAACCCGGAAACATAACAATACTTCCGCCTCTGCAATTTTCCCACAATCAGAATTAAAAGTCCCTGCTGTACAGAAAACGAGCCTCTATGAAGATGGTACATCCGGAAATCTGTGCCAGTAAAAGGTCCCCCTACGAGTAACTAAGCAGTCGGCTTAGTTGAATTGACAGGTCAGAAAGCCTGCAAACCAAGGGGAAAAAAAGGGAAGGAAAAAGAGAAAAAAAAAGAAAAAAAAAGTTAAAACATTACATCTGGTCCTTAAACATAATACATACGTCCTCAAACACAGAAAACGAACTCCACCTGGCTATACTCTTCAACTAAAAACCAAAAACAGCAAAAGAAACAATATCAAAGCATTATGCCCCCTAAACATAAAAAACATTCTACACAACTGAAAAATGCTCAATCCAAAGCAGGTTAAAATATAAGTATGATGGCAATACTAACAAAATGTACAGGATGGCTCAAGGCAGTAATCATTCCCAGTGCAGATATATTTTGACTGTCCATATACAGATGTTGCCACATACTCTAGAACTTTATCATGTCCTGATTGCTTTATTTGTAATGCCAGAAATAGTCTTTACCTTGCCAAGCACCTGTCTTTTGAGACATATTCCATTGGCAAAACAGAATAAGCCCAGGAACACCATCTGATGGAGTGAACTGATCAGAGACACAAAGCAGACAAAGACTGAAAGAACCATACCCTGCACTTCAGATGCAACTCATTAACAGCTGATAACCCCTACCTATCAGCACTGAGATCAATAATATCGCCCAGAACTTCATCTCACAGCAATGTGCCCTTATAAACAATCTTAAACACATAAAAACAATGGCAGATGAATCACCGCAAACAGGAATGATGGCACAGAACTTTAACTAAGCAATAATCTAAGAAACAATCTAAACTAAAAATGTATGTATCTTAGATTCCTCTATAAAGTGAATTTTTACCTGTGGATTTAGTGAGAGTGTCAGCCTTATGGTGTTCATTTCCAAATATATTCATTGCCTACATGCCTCCTTAGGGTAGGTAAATGGTATGTTGGTTATTTTGTAGGTATATGTCTTAGTGTTAGAGGTTTATATTACTTAATCTCAGTTTAATACATATCCCTGAGGAAACATTGCAGTATTATATACCAGACCATTCCTTTACACAATAGTGCTATATAAATACATATGGAACACATTTTTCTGTTATAATTATTTTTAAATCTTGAGTGAAGATCTACCAGAGCTATGCATCTTGCTGATCAAACATTAGCTGTAATACACATTGCTAGCTCTTGTGTCAGTAGCTATTAGACATACTGCAAATCCTTGGGTCTATAAGTTAATCTTTTTGTCTTAACTTGCTGATTCCTAGACAACCCTAAACCTAATACTCAAAGTTTAACTTAAGGATAACACCATCATCCATATGTAGACTAACATCCTCATATCCTCATATTGTTGTGCTGTTTAACTCAGTTGTCTTTCCTATCACAGCAACAAAACTTGTAAAATAATATGACACATTGGTAAATGTTTGTGCATTTTATATCGGCGCTCATATGTGAGATCAATGTTACATGCAAATCAAGTGAATTATCAAGACGTGTGCCTTTATACCAGACTTTCATGGACTGGTTTCTAATACTTGTCGGCTCAATGTCTAGCATATAAAGGAACATAAGACCCAGGTAAGGGTTTGAACCCATAAATCGAACCTCCTATTAACATATAAGAAAGCAAATGAAGATACAATATACTCTTTTATCGTGTATAACAAACATTAAACCTGAATAAAAAGCTGTTTAATACAGTAAATCAAGGGATCAAACATCCTGCTCCCAAACAATTATCTCAGGAATTACTAAAATGTCACAACGTAGAAGAGTAACATAAAAGGATTTGGATGATAGGTGGGTGGTTCACAAAGTTGAAGACTATATTGGGACAATAAAAATTAAAGTAGATTTTCAAAGATAGGAGCAGACATAAAAACACTGAAGCAGACATAATTGTTCACACATACGCATACACCCGGGTCTTGACTTAGATAGTTATAAACATTACATTACTAGAGATAGGTCCGAAACCCCCCCCCCCATTTTATTCTTGGAAGCATAATGATCAAGGTCCTTCCTCTCAATGACTGCAATAAACAATCATACCAGAAGAAAAGACCAAAAGTCAGCATATACGACTATACTAGAGATAAAACAAGATTTAGATATAACAGAACGTCGATAGAAAATCTGTTAATACTGGCTTTTGACAACCCTTCTGGAATCTGTTGCTTCTTTTTTTTTTTTTTTGTTCTCATTATATAAGGTTAAGCATGTTGATTATACAGTTTTGAATTTATAATGTTGTATAGTGAAAGTCATTGAGGAGACTTAGGATTCATAAGCAGTGCTTTCTAGGGAATAAGCTTGGTAAGCTTTGTCAAAGTAGTGAAAACACATGTAGGGTTGCTAATTTTTACTTTCCATCTACAACTTAAAACAGAGGATGTTATTATCCTATGGATATATAACCTTTAAAGTTAATAACTTCTTATACCCTGCTTTATTAATGGTCCGGGGGGTTAGTGGATAGGCACAGGGGAGGGACGGGAATAAGAAGATGCTTTCATAACTCAATTTCTGTAAAAGCTGAGCATAAAATACTATCGGTATATAAATCAAATGTCTTCTTATACAGACAAATTAAATACCTTGATGTGGGAATTTGATTCATGGAATATTAAAGGGCTCCAGAACAAAAAAGAAAAGAAAACTGTTTCTACACCTTATCTTACAGGCAAAAGCAAACTTTATTCTAGTTCAGGAAACTCATCTAACCCTTGATCAACGGTCAGAAATTAGGGAAAAAAATGGATAAGAGAAATTATAGCTTCTGAAGGTAGAATCAATAGCGCTGGAGTAGCTATAATAATTAAAAAGCAATACCAAGACAAAATTTTGGAAACCAAAATAGATAAAGAAGAGAGATGGTGTTATGTAACTTTCTTAAGTCCTGCATTTCGTAAACCCATTTTACTATTAAATATTTACACTTCTTTCTTGCATCATTATACACCATTTTAAGCCAATACCAAAACCATTATATGATTCTAGGAGGAGACTGGAACACGTACCAAAATCCAATTCAAGACAAGTCAAGTATACCCCTATTGTATAATAAACAAGCATTTCTAACTTTAAATTAACTTAAATACAACTTCAATTTGTGCAACCCCTTTAATCATGGAAGTAATCCAAATAAATCAAATATTTTTACGTTTTACTCCAATTGCCATAAAATGTGGTCGAGAATTGATTTTTTTCCTAATCTCGGAAGCACTAACTAATTTAGACCCTAAAGTGAACATACATGCTAGATACCTCTCCGACCATCCAAAATTACCTTGAACTTTAACGATAACCCCAAAAACTATACACCAAAAAGAGGATATAATTGGTCCCTGAACCCCAATCTTTTAACTAAAAAATAAATAATCAACGAGATTCAATCTATACTTAAATTAAATCTGGCTAACATCACGAACCATCAGCTACCTCCGGATATTGAATGGGCGGCAATCAAAGCTCAAATTAAGGGAATTTTTATACAAAAAGCAACTTATTATAAAAGATCACAATTTAGAGAGGAGCAGACACTGGAAATGAAAAAAAAAATCACTTGAACATGACCTAATAACTAATTTCAATACGCAAACAGAAAAAGAACTACTGAAATGCCAAAAAGACCTCTTCCTTTTATATAATAATAACCTATCCTTCCATGAAACCTTCCATGAAACCAAAATATTAGCTAATTATGCTAATGATGTTCAAACTCCATCTCGAGCTCTAGCAAGAATTATTAACCAAATCAAATCATGCTCTCAAATTTCTAAATATTTTATGAGAACAAGAACTACACTAAAAGTGATGGTATTATTAAGACCTTTGAGTTTATATATTCACAAATGTATGGAGAACAACTAATACTATCCTCAAAAGAAAGCAGTACACACTTCCTCCAAAACCTCAACTTCCCAAAACTAGAACTAAAACAACAAGAAAAACTAACTAAACCAATCCCCATTGAAGAAATAACATCAACAATTCAGCAACTGAAATCACGTAAATCCCCTGGTCCAGATGGTCTCACAGCAGAATTTTATAAAACTTTTTGCCCCATCGTAGCACAAATTCTATTTTATATACTAAACTATATAATAAATAATAAAATTAATGACATATACTTTAATGCATCTAAAACTATATTTATACTTAAAGAAAAGGCAGACCCTAAAAATCCTGACAGTTACAGACCCATATCACTATTAAATATTGATACCAAAATCCTAACATCTATACTCGCAAACAGATTAAAAAACTTAATGGATAAAATTACCTCCATTGAACAATCTGGTTTCATAACATTTAGACAAACGAGTGACAATACACTAACACTAAATACACTAATCTCATATGATAACCAAAACAATTTAAACATATATGCACTCATTATTGACACCCATAAAGCCTTTGATAGAGTAAACATGAAATTTCTATTTCAAATTGTACCCTACTTTAACATACCCCAAAAATGTATCCAAACCTTACAAATACTATACAATAACCCATATACATCATTATATATAAACAAAACCTGGTCAAAAAGAATCCCGATCAAAAATGGAACCCGTCAAGGTTGCCCTCTATCCCCGTTGCTATTCAACTTATATCTAGAACCTCTCTTTTTAAAGATAAAACAAAAAATATACCATGACCCTCCAATAATTTATAACACCAAAATCTTCTTATCGGCATTTGCTGATGATCTTAATATATACTGTACCACACCAATCTCAGATATAAAGAAAATACTATCTGCCATTGAATGCTTCTCGACAATATCGAATTACAAAATGAATCTCAAAAAAAAACAGTATCTTCCCTTTAAAAAACCCTAAACCTTTCTCTCTTCTATCACCCGTAGAAAAAATAAAAACTGAAGGAATAATTAAATATTTAGGTATTACATTATCCATAAATAACAAGAATTTTTACTCAAATAATATAAAACATAAATGGAATGACATCCTACTAGACCAGAATAGATGGAAAAATCTAAGATTACCATTCTTGGCCAAAGTCTCGATAATAAAAATGAATGTCTTACCTAGATTATTATATATCTTTATGTCCTCCCAAATAACCATACCCAAGAAATTCTTCAAACAGATTCACACTGAATTCGCTAAGTTTATCTGGAAAACAAAAAAAAAGCAGAATTTCATACAATAAATTAATAACCCCCAAAAACAAAGGTGGCCTAGACCTCCCAAACTTTGAAACATACTACTTAATTATAAACACCAAAAGAATCTTGAGAATCGCGGAATACAACACATTTAACAAATCTTGGTACCCACACTGGTTAAGAATATACCACAGCCATGCTAAAAACCTGGATATGAACCTCAAAGCACTACCATTTCTAAACAACAACGTAATGAAATCCTATAATCTAATAGAACCTCTTAAATACTCCATTGTACTAACACAAAAATGTTTAAATCATTAAACCTGATGCAAGCCATGATGATATTACAATCCATACATAAAAATCCTAACCTTAAAATAAACAATCAGACGTTAGACCTAAAACACTTCCCTTGCCTAATAAACATAACCATACAAGACATATGCCCATACTTAAATTGCTCGGTCCAAGAACTAAGAAACAAACTGAATCTCCCCAAATCATATTTACTGATCCTTAGACAGATTAAAGAATTATGTTCAAGCTGTCTCCTTGATACTAGAATTAATAATGAAGACATAGCAACCTGTGACTTACTTTGGAAAACTCTCCTACTAAACAAAAAAATATACTTTATGTACTTACAAAATGAATAAAGACATTAAATTCCAGAAAGATATACTCATATCAGATTATTGGAGGAAAAACCTTTCACCCACTGATGATCATAAATTAATTCAAGCAATCAACTTAACAATAAAATCTATATCCCTTCAAAAATTGGCTTTTACCCAACTCATGATATACAATAATGCATACTACACACCTACTATCTTATGCAAATTTAACTCTAGTAATTCCCCAACATGTCCACATTGCAAAGATAAAACTGCTGACTTACTCCACATGTTCTGGAGCTGTAAATGTGTTTTTAAACTTTGGAACTCCCTGAAAATGCAACTGCAAAAAATGGGCTATCAGACGTCTACACTCACCTGGGAATTTATGATAATATACATCCTCCCAAATAACATATCCAAAAAACAGGCTATCATTCTGATCAATATCTTCCTTTTAATGAAACTTTATATAGCTACTAACTGGATTAATCCAACCAAAAATTCTTGGGAGAGCTTTAGAGTACTGGTGATCAAACATATACTAGCCCATAAAATAATAATTAACAAAGGAGTCCAAAATACTAATTCTTACAAACTTTGGGAACACATCTTTAATATCTTGCTTGTATAGATTATTACATATAAACCTATCCCATCATAATTAAGAAGTCCATCATCTCACATTCATAAACTACATGAATAGTTATATGCTCACAAGTATCTACCTATATTAAGCATTCTGAGATAACATGTTTTACTCTGTTGAACCGTGGAAGCATCTATGTACATAATGTAAATAAGTGTATTCGGTTGATTAACATTCTTTTGTTATAATCTGAATGCAGAATATTTGAATAACATTCTTCTTTTCCATTTGTATATATAAAATGTCAATTTTCCACCTATTATTTTGTAAAAATAAATAAACATTATTGAAAAAAAACAGATGACAAGTGATGTACCATATCAGTTGATACTTTGAGAGATGTAGTTGTAAGAGTTATTTTTTGGGACAGCTATCCTGGAATCAGTTTTTTGTTTCTTCTTTCAAGCATGAGTACAAGGATCTGTTTCTTTTATTCTTTTAAGATTAGGGGACAGCCATTACATTTCTTCTGGGATAGACACTATGATGTTTTTGATGAATATAGTAACTTATTCTAAGTCATTAAAGGTTCTCATCTCATTGGAAAAAGTATTTTTATCTTGGCTGGAAAGGCCAGCTGTGCTTTAATGTTGTCTTGTTTCAACAGTTTTAGTATTGGCCAGACTTTTTTTCCTTTGTTCTAGTATTCTGGAAGAATAATCATTGTCAAACATTATCAGGCTTTGATTGTATTTTAAGTGTGATTTTCTCCAAGCAGATTTTAATATTAGTTCCTTTTCCAGAAATGAAATAAATGTTATAACTATGGATCTAGGTGGAGTATTTGTTGAGTTAGAAGCAGGTTTCCTCAGTGGTCTATGTGCCCTTTCAATTCAAAATGAAAGTTCCTCTTTCAAGGAAAAAATTTCAGGAATCCCAGTTGCTAAGAATGAAATAATGTCTTCACCTTCAGTGTTTTCAGGCAGACCAAAGATCCTTATGTTGTTTCTCCTTTCCCTGTTTTCTAAGTCATCTATTTTGTTAATCAGCCATGTATTCTGTTTAAGCAGAAATTCTTTTTGGAATTCTTCCTCTTTGAGTCTCCATTCAATGTCATTTAGAGAAGTCTCTATATTTGTTATTTTTGTATGGTGTTGCTGTAATAGTTTCTTAAGATCTATCAGACTGTTTTTGAGAATTTAATTTGAGGTTTTCTAAGTCATTTTTAAAGCCATCCATCTTCAAAGATTGTTCCTGATAGGTAGATGTCATCAATTGCAGTTCTGTTTTCAAAGCAGCATCTGTATAACAACTCCTTGAGTTGTTCATATTCAGTGACTCAATATATCTCCAAGTTACTTGACAGGGAAATGTTTGTATATCTCCACCAGAAATTGATATTTATGTAGTTTAGTAGTTTATCTATAGATTCCTGACATTTTAAACTTGAAAATAATACAATTTTTCTATAGTATTATACTAGTTTATGGGGCTCTCAAAATTCACTGCTCTCAGTTGGCCATCTAGGCTCCATCCCAATAGTGTAAGAATTTGATTACCATGTGTAAATGAAACAAAATAAGGGACTAAATGGATAATGACAGGTACAGCGGTGTAATAGAAGATCAAAACCAAATGCAGATTCAGTCATGAATATTACAAATGACATCTCAAATGTGTAAACCAAGTTTAAAAGTCAAATTTTATTTTTATTTATTTTATTTCAGTTTGTTAACTGAGCTCATTAAACCATTTTCAAGCACAGGTTAGAATTTAATAAATAAAAATTGTTTGCAGAAGAATTGCCTATACAATAAAAGGCATTTTACAGTTGTCAACAGCAAACAAAATAATAATGTTGGTTACAAAGGAGCAAACAGAATACTGCAAATCTAAGTATACCCATACATTAACCAGGTAGACCTATAGTCTCTATCAGTGGCAATGTTGTGGCATTATTTAATTGAGGTATTTTCTCAAGGACACATAGTAAAAGTGACAGAATAAAGCACTATTATAGCTCACAGCCTTTACCCTCTGCACCAACTGCCAGACCATCAATGCACCTTACCAATCTCTAAATATGTGTGCTATGTGTCCCTATTTATTTAGTTCTTTACCTTTGTTTACCAGGAAAGTCTGACTCAGATAAAACCCTTTTTCAGTGAAGCCCAGTGGAGAACATTTTACAATTAACAGTTATGATGTATACATACACACACACACACACACACACACACACACACACACACATATGCGTGTGTGTGTGTGTGTGTGTGTGTGTGCGCGTGTGTGTGTGTGTGTGTGTGTATGTGTGTGTGTGTATGTGTATAAAAATGGACATGAATTTGGTCAACACAGTAAACTGTCAACAGCTGCTTGATTGATGACAGTTGGTAGACAAGTGTGCTCAGTTGACAGTCTCTGTTTGGGGGAATATTCCCTTTCCTGAGGGACTGTTTGATTTCAGTTAGTATATACAAAACAAGGAAACATATTACTTGGAAGTGTACAAATATGGCACCCAGACTCCCAGACATGATGTTTGGTTGTAGGCTCTCTTACAAATGTCTGCTTACCTGAGATAGTAATCTTATATTAAAGGTGTTGCGGGTGCTTTTGCCTGTATGAGAGGTTTGTAGGTCAATATTCTCACAGAAGGCATATTTTAAGAAATGTTGAATTTTGTTTTAGAGTTATTTACCCAGGTTCCAGTGAATGGGCCATAATTAAAAGGTGCTTCAGATAAATGATATATTTTGCTGTTGTGCTGCTGGCTCCCTTATCAGAATATTTGCCTATGTAGTACTGCTGCACCAGTTATGCAGCGGTCATTGCTACAGCAGTGCTGCTGGCATTCTTATCAGAGCAATCGTCCATGCAGTATTGCTGTACCAGTTATCCAGTGGTCATGGCTACAGCAGTGCTGCTGGCATTCTTATCAGAGTAATCGTCTATGTAGTACTGCTGTACCAGTTATGCAGCGGTCGTGGCTACAGCAGTGCTCCTGTCATTCTTATCAGAGTAATCATCCATGTAGTACTGCTGAACCAATTATGCAGCGGTCGTGGCTACAGCAGTGCTGCTGGCATTCTTATCAGAGTAATCGTCCATGCAGTACTGCTGTACCAGTTATGCAGTGGTCGTGGCTACAGCAGTGCTGCTGGCATTCTTATCAGAGTAATCGTCCATGTAGTACTGCTGTACCAGTTATGCAGTGGTCGTGGCTACAGCAGTGCTGCTGGCATTCTTATCAGAGTAATCATCCATGTAGTACTGCTGTACCAGTTATTCAGTGGTCATGGCTACAGCATTGCTGCTGGCATTCTTATCAGAGTAATCGTCCATGCAGTACTGCTGTACCCGTTATGCAGTGGTCGTGGCTACAGCGGTGCTGCTGGCATTCTTATCAGAGTAATCGTCCATGTAGTACTGCTGTACCAGTTATTCAGTGGTCATGGCTACAGCATTGCTGCTGGCATTCTTACCAGAGTAATCGTCCATGTAGTACTGCTGTACCAGTTATGCAGTGGTCATGGCTAGAGCAGTGCTTCTGGCTTCCTTATCAGAGTAATTGCCCATATAGTACTGCTGTACTAGTTATGCAGTGGTCACAGCTACAGCAGTGCTGCTGGCACCCTTATAAGAGAAATTGTCCATGTAGTACTGCTGTACTGGTTATGCAGTGGGTGTGGCTACAGCAGTGGTCCTGGCTCTCTTAGCAGAGTAATCATCCATGTAGTACTGCTGTACCGGTTATGCAGCGGCCGTGGCTACAGCAGTGCTGCTGGCATTCTTATCGGTGTATTTGTCCATGTAGTACTGCTGTATCGGTTATGCAGTGGTCGTGGCTACAGCAGTGCTGCTGGCATTCTTATCAGTGTATTCATCCATGTAGTACTGCTGTACTGGTTATGCAGCAGTCATAGCTACAGCAGTGCTGCTGGCATTCTTATTAGAATATTCATCCATGTAGTACTGCTGTACTGGTTATGCAGTGGTCATGGCTACAGCAGTACTGTTGGCATTCCTATCAGAGTAATCATCCATGTAGTACTGCTGTACCAGTTAAGCAGTGGTCATGGCTACAGCAGTGCTGCTGGCATTCCTATCAGAGTAATCGTCCATGTAGTACTGCTGTACTGCTTATTCAGTGGTCATGGTCACAGCATGGTTTTTATCTAACCAGTGCTATAACAGTTCTCTATTCATCTTAGTTGTGGCATTTGAGTAGAAAGAAAAGTGGAAAGAAGCTAAAATGGTCCTCTATGCTCAACTTATGATTCTCAAGTATATAAGCTTATAACTGGAGTGCCAAACCAGATGGAGAAAACATACTACAAATTAAAGTACTTAAGCCATTCAGCTCTGTAACCAAATTACAGCCAGCACAGGTTCCATCCCTTCTCCTTATGGAAAAGCAGTGTGTCAGATGGCATGTGTATGGAATAACATACATTGGATTTTTTAAAGGTCTGCTGTACAACTTCTTAAAATTATTCCTATCATCATGAATTCCAGGGGTAGAGTATGTATCTAAATGATGATGAGACCATACACAAATCTGTGTTTAAGTGAATTATTAGAAAGTACATTACTGCAGGCTGAACTGGTACCAGTTCACAAACTGGTGTTTGTTTCTAGTATTAATTTTAGATACACTAGTCTTACTAGCATTCTGTGTAAAGCTGTAGATATTTGTAATAAAGCATATGTTAAAATGACACAAGGGATATTTTTCTATTGCATGTGGAACATGGTGGTTTTGTTAATAAGATACCTTCCCTTTTAAATCTTGTGGCATTCTTTGAAGAGGTAACAGCAGCACTTGAAGATGGGTTGACAGGATATTTTATTTATCATGGCCTTACTATGATACTATGATTTAACTGACAAGTTATAAGCATTAACTGTCAATCTATATGTAATTTAGTGGGAGTAAAACACTGAGTTAACAGCACAACTCCAAAATCAATCTTACTAGTGGTGTCCTACTGGGCTATATACTAGGCCACTGCATTTTTCTGTCTGGGCTTTTCTTCTCAGATATAAACATATGACATAGGCTATTTGCAATTCTGTCTTGGAGAACATCTATATTCCTTGATTATCAATATGTATATCGAACATATTTTTCTGAGTCAACAGTCTTTGTGTAGCATTCCATTTTGCATCACTAAAGTCCTGGATCCACTTTAATACTGTTTTGTATGTGAATCAGACTATGCAGCTCTGTGTCACTTTTATCTCTCTAATATCTTTGTGTAATTACTATGTTTCTTTTTAAGTGCATTGTAACTCCAGGGTTGTGGTTGAAATGGGACCACAATGGATCAGTCCACAACTACAATTACCAAATATTAATAAATAAATAAAATCAAAATAATGATGGCATTATTATGTCACCTACTGGATTGCCAGCTGACTCACAGATAGGATGCAGGAAATCAAAATATGAGTAGTTTCCTCCACAAAGAGACTAGTTAGTGAAGCACCCCCCCCCCCCCGAGGTTGTGTACTGGGAGCTCTTATGTTTGGTATCTACTTTTCTGGGCTCTGGTTGCCTAAGTTTGCAGATGACTGCAAGTTAGGAGGAATCACTGAATCCACAAATGACATGGTTATCCCACAGGAAGGTTTGTTTCAGATGAATAACTGATGCAATCATGGACTGAAACTAAATGCCAAAAAATACATTATTGTATCCTTTGGGAAATCATCTACTACAGGGAACTACCACATTGACAATGCATCCTTATGAGTTGACCCAATTGTTCAGGATTTGAGAACTTAACTGGACAGTGACCTAACTTTTGACCAGTATGTGGGTCATACTGAAGTGAATAAAAATACCTGAAACAAGTGTCTTTACAGGGGAGAAAACCCACAGGACCCCCATTTGCAATCACACCTGATACTTATTTAGAATAATGTCAGAATCACACAACACATTGGGAAACAACAAAGTCCATTATACAGCAAAAGCAGTGTTGAATAATCCAAGTGTTTTTTTTTTAATGACCAGGCATGTTATTTGCAGAGAGCAAGCAGAAAGAACATATCTAAATCAGCAAGTACATATGTGGAAACACAGAAAAAATCAGCAATAGTAGACAAAAAATTTGAAATCTGATCATGGTAGTCAGAAAACATATTCTGTAGCTCATCTACCTGTAAAGCACTGTAAATATTCTTGGCTATGCAAATATGAGTATATATATATATATATATATATATATATATATATATATATATATATATATATATATATATATATATATATACACACACACACACACACACACACACACACACACACACACACACACACACACACACACACACACACACACATACATACATACACACATATACATAGATAGATATTTTCCAAGCCTGTGTTATATTTGGGTCAAACTGATATTCCTGTAACAGAGCAGCACCTCTTACATACCTCTTCATCCTTAAGTCATGTTAGTAATCCTGTTTTGTGGTTATAACCTGCCAGTAAAGGTTACCAGTTGCCCCCACCCCATTGCTGAAGCACAGTACATGGGTGGAAAGTTGTCATGGAGCCAGCTTGACTGTCTGTGAGAGGTATATGCTTACTCAGTATTGGTTGTACCCTGCCACATGCTTACATCATATCTGAGGAAGACATGAGCAATGAGAGATGGTTACAAGAGTAGCTATGTCATGCGTCCAAAGGCAGGTATTTCCTCAGTCCCACCTGTTCACTTAATCTGACTAGTATTCTTTGGTCCAGTCTTCACTAGCACTGGAAGGAGTGGCCAAACCCCACCAGCACATCACTTTCACTGTCCCACCTAGGGAAAGGTGGGCAGCCTTAGCCTCATTATTACTCCCTCCAGCAGCTCAAACAGGTTCCCCAACTGCTCCTTGAATTTGGATCCTATGAGTTGTTGTTAGGGCTTTATTCCTCTAAAGCTATCATAGTTAGGTTTGCAAATAACTGAAAATGAAGGGTCTCAATAAAGCAAACAACATTTACAGATTTTAAAAGCAAAGGACATAAAACTGGGTATCACAGAATTACTGAGGTAAGAAAATACACGTGTACACAATATGGTTACATAATTCATACTTTCTGCAGCAATTTAACATTTGACAGTCTGTTTAGCAACATAATTACAAAAGCCAATAATATGGATAGATAAATACATAGCAGGCAAAAACAGGATGACATTTAGAAATGTAGAAGTAGATTAAGAAAAAAAAATGTTACCTAGAGCCAAAGTGTAGAAAGCCAGCAGAAACATCTAACTGTAGTCATTGGATCAAAAAGAAGTCATCATGAATAATAGATGATAGAATTTGTCATGCTACAATGTTGCCCCTAGCTTCCTTACATAATGATGACTATATTACTGAGGGTATGAGCTGTTAAGCAGCTTGATTTACAGCAAAGTATATTCATCTATTTGTTTTAAAAAATTATGACAAATGAAAAACAGAAATCATTGCAGCTACAGACAGAAGACTAGAAGAGTGATGTCATGCCGTAAGTCGAGAAAAGAAATGTGTGCATCACACTATTTAAGCACGCAACTTTGAGTTGTAAGTGTGACCTAGTTTTGTATTTTAACAATGCTTTTCATTGTTCTCATGAGCAAGAAGGCCAAGCAGCTTGAGGTCAGTCGTAGTCACTTATGCTGAGCAACAACAATATTATTGGATCAATGCAGATGTTTTCTTGTGCTAATGTGTAAATGCGTTCTGCCCTCCATCAGCCCTGAAATGAATAAAACAGATATTAAATAATAAATATCTTCTCTGCAAGTGAACTGTATGACATGTTCATCTTTATTCTTCATGAATGATAAAGCTGATATGTTGCTGGCAAATGCCAAAATGTAATTTTTATATTAGAGTGAAACTTCAGTCTTGCTTTGTGAAATAAACATCACTGCCTCCAAAATATGTTGCCGGGACATTTAATGCAGAGTTTCTGAGATTGCACTGACAAAAACTGTCAGTCTTATTTTTCATGAGCTTTGGTAAATACAGTATTCAGTCTCTCTCTCTTAATAATATTATGGTCAATCTCTACAACATGCTAGGACTGTGACAACTGTCTTATATTAGCTATCATGTAATAAAGCATCATTTAGGACAAAAATATTTGTTTAGGTATTTGCTATATAGATTGTTTTGCACTCCACTATCCCCAGATGTAAACATTGGTTAACATTTGTCTAGTTCATCTGCATTCTTGAATATCCTAGAACTGAACTACATGTGCAGTTATTGAAGCATATCTTTGGAAAATACTTTTATGTACAGACACTTACTTTTAATAATGCAGTGTCTATTTTTATTCACCTAGGGCTACCACCTGTCCCACTTTGCGAGGGACAGACCCTCTTTGGGCAGTTGTGTCCTGACAAAAAATATTAAAAACGACAAATGGCCTGAGATTGTAGGACATAATTATGTTCTACATTTTATGTAACAGTTGCATAAAAGTCATTCTGTATCTAAAATACCTAAATGTTGTAAGAAACAGAATAAGCAACCAAAATGTTACAAGAATAAGTTATTATTCAGGCAAAAAAAGTTAAGTTCTATCCTTTGTAATGACCATGGGTATGTGTCGACCTGTAAAATCTGATGTTTGTCCCGAAAATTTCCCACTTTGGCTATTTGAAAAGGTGGCAACCCTATATTCACCAATTAATTATTCAGTCACTAAGCATCATGGATTTTGAATTTTCACATTTTCAGTTCTATTTTTATTACCAATTACTTTGCATTCCAATGTATGACATCTATTTCCCCAGACACTGTATACAAAATCATTTGGAAACCTTTTGCTGAATTACACAGTACTTTTCCACATGTCAACTGCTTCATATTTTTATGGGCCACACATATTTAAGCACCATTTTTGCAGCACATCTGAAAGCAGTTTATGTGGTGGTGCTACGGCAGTGTTGTCGCCTCACAGTAAGACATTGTCCTGTTCGATTCTCAACTAAAGCGTCTTCTGTGTGGAGACATTCATGAATGGGCAAACCTTCGTTCAAGGTTGTGCGTCAGGGCTGGCAACTCAGCACATAAAAATCTACTGCCAATCATTAGCGGACCGGAGTTCCGCTGTGGCGACCCCTAACCAGGAAGTGCCGAAAGACACAACAACAACAACCACAGTGAAATTATTTTTCTGGATCCAGTTGGGCCAAATGGCTGCTTTCTTAATGAGCTACAGGTATAATACATTAATGTTTTATATGGCAACTAAGAATTTTGAAGTAAAGCATCTGCCCAATATTATGAAGTGTAAAACAAATTAGCAATTGACATCATTGCCTATCAGTGCATCTGAAAAACACAGCACTGATGTGTGTAAGGGAAACAGTGTATAATATACACCTTAGTTGATACTTTGTAAAGCATTGTTTCACAACTTATTATTGCATTCTGAAGGGGTTCACTTTGAATAAATTAGGCCATGTCTGTTTTTCCTTTTTTTTGTCTGTTTTTCTTTTCTTTTTTTTTTTTCCTTTTTTTTGTATCTTCAACTTGTTATGCTCTCTCATCTCTATGTTGCTAAATGCTTAATGCCTGGTACAGCTTCCATGAGGCAGTTAACAGCTCATCTGAAGATGACCTTCATAAATAGCATTTTGATTCATATTTTGCAAGTACTCTAATGACCACATTTTCTTTCATCTGGAAAAATAGCTGCCATGCAATTTCTTTAAGTAAAGAAGTGTACAATGACTTTGCTGTAGCTGTACTCTAGAGGCAGGACAGATAAGTTGTGCATTACGTGCTACAAGCATTCAGCCTGAGGTCATAATAATCCCATTTTATGGGGAACTTAACACAGAAATTGACTTACAATTTTTCATTTCTAGAATCTGATGTGGGATTTTCAAACCTGCAGACTATAGTGAATTGAGGGGATTTGAGAGCTGACAATAAAACGAGTGAAAAATGAAGAAAGGATTTTCACAAATCACTGCATTTTCTAAACAAAAGATCACTGAAATAACTGACTGAAGTAAGAAAATCACATTATATTCTCTAAAACTGCTGTATGTTTGCTTTCCTTCAGGAGAAACAATTTTAGGAATACAGTGTCACTACAGATGTATGTAAATTAATTAACATTTTGACATGATGGTCATCCATAAAATATTTCTGTCAATAGCCTGTAAGGTCTACAATCCAATACCATTTTGAAAATGCTTCCATTATGAGATGTCAAAGAGGAAACCTTGACAATCAGAATCCCTAAACTGTAATGCTAAAAAGTACCTGCTAAAAAACAAACGTTTATTTATTTATTTTTGCTGGGGGAAGCACCTCAGTATCCCATAACGTTGGAGCAAGCTCCAGCTGAGCTTGTATACCAACGCCATGGTTGTGCCAACTTACAGAAGGGGGAATTACACAAAAAAGGACATCACAGCAGACACATCTTGCCTGCAATAATATTCTATGGAGCTGATTAGAGTCTCAGGGAACTGAGCCATGGGCAGTTGATGCCTTAGAACTGGAACTTTGCACACCAGGCACGGTAACCCTGAAAAAAACACAACTGCACTATCAGTGAAATGCTTCTTGTTCCTTAACATTAAGCAATCAGATATAAGTAATAAAAAACTGTTAATGTGCAGTATTGCCAGTTGACTCATTTCCCTTAGTATGAAAAGCAAAACAACAAAATGAAACATCTCAGCAGTACTATTACTACAAAATAAATAAATAAACTGTCCATTTTGTTTAGAATTTGTTTTTTTTTTTTTAATTTTTAGCAGTGCACATCATCCTGTGCCTCCTACAATTGGGGCATCACCCTAACAAACCCTTAGTTATATACAGTAAATGCACATTACAGTACATATTTGCTTCTAACTTTTGTTCTGATATCCAGACCACATGAATAAAGCAATTTAGCATTAATTCATCAAGACACTCAAAGGGGTTGAAATATGCTTTCGGACAATCACATCCCTGATTAATATGCGTGGATAAGCAGTTTCTTTGAAAGGTGTTCCACTCCTTAAGGGCACCTGTTAATCTGCTAATCTTGATGAAACAATTGATACAGCCCGTTGTTATTTAATGTGTATTCAGTATCAAAAGAAAGTGCAATATGTTCTTCAGCTTCCTTTCAGACCTAATAGCAGACTTTATTTAGAAGTACTGTGGAATATCTCATTATCTTTGCAGATGAAGAAACTGCATACTATCTCCTGGCTGTTTGCTAGCAAAAATGCAGTTGTTTCTCGGTCTGCTATTTACATGTTCATTTCTGAACATGCTATATCTTACTTGTGTTTAATGGTATGAAAGCAAATAATTTTTCACAAGTAGACATGAAGTGCTGTTTTATGCCCAGGAAAACACTTCTTACATAATAATTCCAGTAATAACATACTTTGTAATTGTAATAGTTCTGAAAGTCAAAGCCAAGTAAAAAATTATGGTACTGGTTATAACAAATAATAATAATAATATTAATAACAGCAGAATGCCATGGCCTGGATTTTATGCTGAAATTACTTGTAAGGCTATCATTGTAGCAAATGCATTTTAATTGTTATAATTTCCTTGTATATTCAATTTCCTAATATATTATTTCATGTTTGGCACCTTATTGAAAATATTTAAGGTTCTTTTCAAGAGTCTGGCAATCTGACACCCAGTATGTGTAAAAGATGTTGAAACTATGAGGATATGTAATAGAAATATTTTTAAATGAACACTCCCTTCATTCAGTGGTGTTGAGTGCATTTATTTTAAGTCATTTAAGTCTTCACATATACTTCCAGGACTTGTTTTATCATATTCAGTAATGGGGAGCTGGAACCTATTGTGTCATATCAGGAGACTTAATAAATAACAGACAAACAGAGACATTTTATGTGCTTCCACAGTGTTTGAAAATAATCTGTGCCCATGGGAATGATTCCCTTTATATGCAGTCTTTGGTTATTGAAAATGAATTAACATCGCCATTTCTAACTTCTTATAAGCACAGCGCACTTATTATTAGGATAGTTACATTTTTCAATAGAACTGCCTAAAAAGTCTATTACGTAAGGAATTTGCCCTAACATGTTTGCAGTTTCGGGCATAACTGTGCTTCCCAGCAGCCAGAATATCCTGACAATCTGAATGGCCCTCTCTTTTGCAAATTTTTTTCAGTCCCAAAGCTTAAAGAAATATTTTACAGAATATTAAGCATCATATATGAAGTTCCCCATATTGTCTGATAATTCTCAATATTTCTTGTCAACAGTCTACTTTGCACACCAGTTCCTGATGCCTTTTCATTTAGATTTCATAGCATTTAGCCTTTTTATATCAAAGTATCAAGACATGATTTATTTATGTTTAAAATAATTCAAATGCCTTTTAAATCAGTTAAGTTCACTTGAGCAAAATTACCTTTCTAACATGGATGTGTGCACGATTTTGCATTTTCTCCTAATTATTGCCATATCTGTTACAAGCTTGAACTAAAGATGTATCAGATATTTGGTATCTGGTTTGGATTGTCATTCACACATCATGACCCACTTTTCATACCCATTACTTGTGCAACACATCTGTGTTTATCTCTCATCTTGCCTTATTACTTAATTCCTGTTTCATCTCATACATGTTCTTTTTTCTCAGTTAATTCTTTTATCTCTGTACAACTAATTTCATTAGTTTTTCAGGAAATCTCCAGCTGTTAATAATATTGTGTCAGTAGCTTACCCCATGTTACATAAAGCTTTATATGAAAAGTTCTTCTATCTCTTAATGGAGAATAAAGCAAATCATACAATCCATAACCTATGACTCAGTTCTTCAGCTCAGACACAGAAGTTCTTGTTCTTAAAAGTATTCAATTGCATTTATTCTGCTGCATTTTTACCGCTTGTTAGCATAGATGTTATTCTAAGCCTTTGAGTTTAAGAACTTGGGCTTCAGGCTAGTTGTTTTACATTAGAAAGATATGTAGTCTACACTCCTATGGCAGAAGAGGTGGCTTACATCTTTCTAAGTTTGGAATTACTGGTTGCAGGCTTAGTGTATCTGTTATTCTAAAAGTATCTTAGTTCTGGTTTAAGCACTTGGGCTCAGGCCAGTTATTTTACATTAAGAAGGTTTGTGGTCTGCACTCGTGGAAAATGAGGGTAGATTCTGCCCTTCTGAGCTGAAATTGCTGGTTGAAGGCTTATTTGGCCTGTTTATTTGAATTGTTTCTTTCTGAAATTTGGGGAGCCTTGTTTACTGTAGCATAGACTAGATTTAGACCTGCTAAATCTACATCTGTTTGTATAACTTGAGCACTAATCCAAGCCATCTTTTTTTGAGAAGGTTCCTCTGCATCCTGGTGGCTGGAGTGTGCAGTTAGAAATCATCTGATTGAAGAATGCAAGAACAGGTCCCAGTTTGAGCTTTTTTACTGGTTAATTAATTTGTTTAAATCAGTTTGCTCTTGTTTGCTACTGTTATATTTAAGTGTATATCTGTTTTGCTGTGTTAAATCAACCTAAACAGAGTTTAAATATCTTTAGCATAGTCTGGTTACAGGTTTTGCTGTATCCAAATCTATTTGTGTGATTCCTGTGTTTCCTGTTGTATCATCTTGTGTTGGCCAGGGCCTGCCTGCACTCAGTAGGAGTAAGTAAACTGGTTGGAACTGGTCTGCCATAGGATGTTGAGCTAAGAGCTCAGAGACAAGGGAACTTGGAAAGAGACCACAGCTCTGTCTCTTGTGAGTCAGACAGAAAATTTTCCCACTCTCCCATACGGTTACTGTTGTGTTCTTAAACACTACTGTCTTTCTAGTTGCCTGCCCTTATGTTAATTTGACCATTTATCTCATTTCCTCTCTGCTTTTACTGGCTGGTGTGAGTAAGCACAACATTATCATTTTGTGAAATCACTCCCCTTCAGCTATTTACATTTATTGGCCATCCTACTGTATTCCACAGTACTATAATACAAAAGTGACCACCCCTTTCAATCTATTTTGCTGTTTTAAAAATAGTGACTCTCCACTAAAACTTAACTTTTTAGCCAGGTAAAACTTAAGTTACCTACTTTCACATCTAACTCCTCTAGTGCACACTGCAGTTTTTAGGATAAACCATTTTTTTTTCATCTTACCTTTAAGCATCTATTGCAAGACCACGAGTTACTGGAGAGCCCACATTCTCCCTCTCAGTGGTCATCTTGGGATTAGTGCTTCTGTTTTCTCCTGGTGAGAGAAGGAGTGCAGTTACATTATTTCCTGGAGACTGCTGATCACCAGAAAGCCTACTAACTGCTTTATAGGTGACCACTTGGAATCTGTGCTTATATTCTGATCCTGGTGAGAGTAGGAGCAGAGTGCATTTACTCCTGACACTTTCTGGTTGGAGACTGAGTGTCTATGCTTGACATACCTGATTGGTCTGGTTGCCATTCAAGGCATCTACCAGAAAAAGGCTACAAGTCTGCAGACGCTTGCATCATCTGAGACAACAATGTGGATCACCAAACAGGCCAAGGCCTACTTCTCTTCTTGGGATTGGTGCTAACATTTTGCTTCTGGTGAGAGAAGAAGCAAATGAGTATTATATCCCAACACAGTGAAGCTGTGCTGAGACCAGCATTAGTAGTAGCCAGGCAGTAGCCATTCATGTGACTCCCCTCTTTTCATCATTCTTGACAAGCTAATTCTTTGTTTTCAGTAAGTACTGCTTGATTTCTTTCTAACTTCAGAATATCTGCCTAAATACTTCATCCTTACATTTTCAGGGTCTATGTATTAGTTTCCCCTTAAGTGCTTGGCAGTGCTCTGTACAGACTCAGACACTTTGAGTGACATTTTACCTGTAAAAGGACTATATAAGAAAACAGCTTCAGTACTTAGCAATAATGACCATCCCTCCTGGCATGTCTAAAAGTCAGTTCTCTGTGCTGTCGCCTATTAGCCTGGTGAACTTGAGCATTATGAGGCAGTGTAGCAACTGCCTCATGTACACAGACAACTCTCAACTCTTACCTCTCAGCACTCAGACTTGTGAGAGATGCACTTATATATCCAAACTTGAAGCCATGCACTCTCAAGCCAAGACCGGAATAGCTGGTCAAGAGGAAAAGGCCAACACCTGCACCACATATGCAACACATAGCCCTTTAGAACAACCACCATCACGGTTCAAACATAAAAACACAAACCACACACCCACCTTTGCGGAGATTCTCAATAAAAATCTATGCAAACAGCAGAGACCTCCAAGGCAGAAAAGCACTCAACCACCTCAACACAGCACAAACCACAAGATACGTAACTCACCTACACAGTGTGCCCCTCAACCTAAGCCCCTAAGGCAAAACTGCTTGCCCAATACACTAATCATAGGTGAGTCAATAGTGAGGCACACTGATGTCCCACTCACTAGGTTGAAAAAGGAGAAGGTAACAGTCAGCTGTCTATCAGGTGCCAGAATCCAATACATAACACACGCACTCAGGTCTCTTCACAACAAGTAAAAGTATGACTCTGTCACTATCCATGTGGGCGTGAATGACCTGAGACGCACCTCCTTAGGCTACATGAAAAGAGACATGGAGGAGCTCTCAGATTATGAGGCCTAGGCAGGTATAACCATAGCCCTGAGCAGCATCCTACCATTGGCCAGAATGATACCGCAGTACAAGCAAAAAATGATTGACTTCAACATTTGGCTAATTTTCTGGTGTCGTTCTAAGTGGATCTAGTATCTGTCTGCTTGTGATGACATGATTGACAGACCTTGATGCTTTGCCAGAGATGGCCTACATCTGTCTACCCTGGGTTTCCGGATACTGGCTAAGGCTCTTGCCACCTCTATAGTGCCTTTTTAGGCAATTTTTCAAAGACCAAATTACCACTGTAACAGCTATAATAAATGCAATCTGAGGGTCATGCTGCTCAATGCACTTGCTTGAATTACTCCTCAAAATGGAGAACATCGACATTTGTGCTGTAATGGAGACCTGGTTTAAAGCAGCAGAAAGTACCCTGTGCTACCAGGCTATAACTCATTCCACACCTTTCAGCCCCAGAACATGGAACAAAGCTCCAAAGGCAGTGGTGTCTCCATATTCATAAAGTATATGCACACCTGCAGAGTAGCAGCCCAGCCTAATGCATCTGAGATACTTCAGGTATAGCTAACATTGGGTAAGATGGCGATTCAGGTCATAGCCTGCTATAGGTCCTCAATCATGTCCCAAGACTCTCACTCCACATTCCTAAGCACCCTGGATACTATTAGGGTCCAACCCAACACTCTCATACTAGGTGACTTCAACTACTTCTCCATCAACTGGGAAACTACTCATGCACCAATACACTGGCCCAACGCTTCCTGGAATTCATCAATTCCAATGCCTTGGACCAGCTCATTCTTACCCCCACTAGAGGAAGCAGCATTCTTGACCTGGTTATTACTGACATGGGCAACCGTTGCTCTACACCAATAGTCAATTCCTCCCTGGTTAGATCTGACCACAGACTAATCACCATGGAAATCTACATCTCAGCCACACCCTCCACAAAGGAAACCACCATGAAAAACTTCTCCAAAGCGGACTTTGGGCTCGTAAAAATGGAGGTGACTAACTTCATGGCACCCATGTCAATGGAAAATAGATGCATGACTTCCGAATCATACACCACTTCACTGTACAAACATGTACATAAATGCATGGAACTAGCCATACCCAACAGAATCAAGATGCTCTCCTCCAAAAAAAGAAGCCAATCTGGTGGTCCCCTGCCATTATTAAACTCTACAATTGAATGAATAAACTGTTGCAGAACAAGGTGAAGTCCCAAGACTGGAAACATTTCCTTATTAGCCTCAACAAATAGTTGAGATCCCTCATCAAAACCTCTATAACCAGCTATGAAGGCAGAATTGTGGCAGACACTAAAAACAATCACAAAGCCTTCTGTAGTTATATTAAGAATCTCCATGGCAATACCCAGGTTTGTTCTGAGTTACTAGACAATGGTGCCTCCTATACTGAGCCAACAGATATTGCCAAAATTTTGTCCAACACATTTAGTGACAACTTTACCCCTTCCCCCTCAAAGAACCAATCACAGCACCAGAGGAATGCCAGGCACCCAGCATTACTGCAGCACAGGTTAAAGCTGCATTGTCCAAGACCAAGAATACAGCTTCCATGGGACATGACAATATCCATGGATGTGTTCTACATGAACTACAATGTGAGCTGGTACCACATCTGTGTTACCTGTTCAATCACAGCCTCATCTCAGGCTTTGTCCCTACCAAATGGCTCACTGCTAAAGTCATCCCTCTCCCTAAAGGGGGAGTGACTACAGACTCTGGGAATTATCACCCCATTAGCCTGTTGAGTCTGATATGTCAGGCTATGGAGCTCTTCATCATGGACATAATTAGCAATAATATAGAGAATCTCCAAACTCTAGATCCCACTCAATTTGGTTTTGTGAAAGGTAGATCATGCCTGTTCAACCTGGTTGACTTCTTTGAGTCAGTCACCAGAGCTGTGGATGAGGGTAAGGCAGTTCATACAGCCTACCTCGATTTGGCCAAGGCCTTAGATACCATTCCCCACTCAGGAATTATTGATAAACTCACCAAACGAGGCATAAACCCTTATATCACTAGGTGGGTTGCAAATTGGTTCACAGATAAAACCCACAGTGTGAAAGTAGCGGACTCCAAGTCAGACTGCCAACCAGTCACGAGTGGAATCCCACAGGGATCGGTCCTGGGTCCTCTCTTGTTTGGCATCTACTTCACAGAAGTCCAGGCCACCACAGAAGGACTCTGACTGACCAAGTTCGCAGATGACTGCAAGCTGGGAGCCATTATTATCTCCCCAAGTGATGTAGACATTGTACAGAAAGGCCTCAGTGAGACCAATGACTGGTGTTGGAACCATGGCCTTAAGCTTAATGTAAAAAAATATGTCATCATCCCCTTTCAGAAAAACTCAGTTCCCACTAATTACCACATCGATGGGAGACCACTGAACACTGAAGGTGTTATCAGAGATCTGGGGACACAGGTTGACAGCAACCTCTCCTTCGACCACCACACTGCCACTGTAGTAAGAAAGTCCTTCTGTGTGGCACATCTTATTACCAAGGGTTTTGCATCCAGTAAGAAAGAGGTCATCATCTCTGTCTTCTCTTCCCTCATTAGGCCAATCATTAAGTATAATCCCCCATTTAGCATGTACCTCACTAGACACATGCAGCAGCTGGAAAGGCCACAAAATTACCTCACAAAGAGAATCCTAGGCCTTAAACACATGTCCTACATGGACAGACTCAAAAAACTCCAGTTCTCTCTCTCTCATATCATCTACTAAGAGGTGATCTCTGCTTGACTTACATAGCCATGTCTGATTCAGCTCTGTTAGAAATGCTGCATCTAAATAAATCCCAATCCCTCTGCACCACATGCTCCAGAGACCTCAACCTCATTATCACAATCAATAGAACATGCTGGAGGGACAGGTTCATAACCCAGAGACTGCCCATGCTCTGGAATAGACTTCTCATACATGTCAAGCAGAGCACTTCATTGGTCCTCTTCAAGAGAAATCTTGATGAGTGGATGGGAAATAGAAAGTTCACCCTGGGGATCACCCCAGTGGCTATACTTTATAGAGGCACTGTGAACTAACGCCGGGTGGCACAATACCTGGGCACTTCTATGGGCTAGGCTTGTAAAGGGTCTAGGGCCATTAGCCTATGAACACACCTATGAACCTATGATTGGTCAATTCCAGTGTTTCTATTTCACTTTTGTTTTTGTTGTATTTAAACCCCACTTTTGCACAGGTATGTGCTTGTTTGCATGTTGCACACCACTGCTTCTATTATGTGAGGTATGTCATCTGCATTTTCCCTTACCAGCACTCCTGTGTAAGCGAAGCCTTTGCTTGCAGCTACTGTATTTATTTTATAAGCCCTACTCACACCTATAGGTACTCACCTCAGATAGTACCTACTCTACTATCCCTGACTTCTCTACCACAGATTCTGACAACCTTGGACGGACAATTTCCTATGGTTTCTCCTGCTAGTCTGGTTGATATGGACATCCTGAGACAGTGCAGCAACTGTACATGCACAGCCCTCTACTACCACAACCTAGGAACACAATATGTGAGAGATGCAATTACATTAAGAATCTGGAATCCTTGCTGTCTTGGTCACAAGCCAGGACATCTAGCATTGAGAAGGTTGTCAGTGCAAACACTACAAACACCACACCACTAACACCTTTCACACCTGTACAACACATTCCTACATATGCAGATTTTCTCAACAAAAACATACCTAAAGAAAAGAGACCTCTGAAGCAAAAACACACATGTACACCACAACCCGCACATAGAACACATGCCTGTGTCTCACAGTTTCTAAGCCCCAGCCTCAAACCCAACATGCTAGTCAGAGTAGACTCTCTCGTGAGACACACAGATGTGCCCCTTACCAAGCCAGACAAGGAGAAAGTCACAGTAAGTTGCTTGTCAGGTGACAGAATCCATCATATCATGCACAAACTCAAGTCTCTTAACAACAGGTACTGTTATGACTCTGTCATAGTCCATGTTGGTTTGAATGACTTAAGACATACCTCTCTGGATTATATGAAGAGAGACATGATTGAGCTCACTGAATATGTGTTCGAGTCAGGTATGTCCCTATCCTTAAGCAGCATCCTGCCATCACCCAGAATGATGCCTCAATACAAACAGAAAATGACTGACTTTAACAACTGGCTTAGTTTCTGGTGTCATTCCAAGGGGATCCAGTACCTAACAGCCTGATAGGACATGACTGACAGACCATGATGCTTTGTCACAGTTGGCCTTCATCTGACTCTCCTGCGCTTCAGGCTTCTGACAAAGGCTCTTTTCTCCCCTATAGTGCCTTTTTTAGGCAAAGTCATGAGCACAAAATTACCAACATGAAAAATTCTTCTAAATGAAATGTAAAGGTCATGTTGCTAAATGCTAGGAGTCTTAGCATGAAACTGTATTCATTATAAACATTCCTTGCACTGGAGGATGCTGGCATTTGTACAGTCACTGAAACCTAGTTCAAAACTCTTTTGAGCACCCCAGCCTTACCAGGTTACTCATCCTACCATACTTTCAGACACCAGATGGAGGGCTACAAAGCCAAAGGACGTGGAGTTTCAATATTTATCAAAGACATACACACCTCCAGACTGGTCAAACAGTATGATGCACAGGAGACACTCCAAGTGGAGTTAACTGTTAATAAAAAAAAAAAAAAAATATCCAATACATAGCTAGCTACAGACCCCCAACCATGACTCAGGATGCCCGCTCCATCTATCTGGACTTATTTGAATCCATCAAGATTCAACCCTCTACCCTCATCCTGTGTGATTTTAACTACCCAGCCACAGATTGGAAGACCTACTCTAGTCCAAACATGAATGCCCAGACATTTCTCAACTTTGTCAGTGCCAGTGCATTTGATCAGCTGGTCAAAACCCCTACTAGAGGTGAAAATATTGTGGACCTGATGTTAACCAACATGAGTAGCCACTATAGCACCCCTACAGTGTCATCCTTCTTGGTAAGATCTGACCATAAAGCAATCACGTTTGAAGTCACCATCTCCCCTGAACCCAGGGTCAAACAATAAAACTTTTCCAAAGCTGACTACAATCTCCAGAGAGCAGGTATAAGCAAATTCACAGCCATCATCCCTTCAGTTAGAACTAGCATTAAAGTCCAAGCCTACATCCAAAAAACTATATGAGCACCTACATAGCTGTATGGACTCAGCAATACCTGACAGGACCAGATCATCTTCCTCAAGGGAGAATAAATCTGTCTGGTGGACAGCAGCAATAAACAAACTCTATAATAAAAGGAAACAATTGCTGTCCAGGACCAAGAAGGAGCAGGTGCCAAGTTGGAATCAGTCTCTCCTTTGTCTGAACAAGTAAATAAGGTCACTGGGGAAATCCTCTAAAGCTAACTTCGAGTCCGAATTGGCCACATCTACGAAAGACAATCACAAGGCCTTTTTCGCATACGTCCACAATCTGAAAGGTAACACCAAATTTGCTCTGAACTGGTGGTAAATAACACCACATATACAAACACCATAGATATAGCCAACCTGGTTGGCAGACAGGTTCAGTTAAAACTTCACCCCCCTCGTCCCTCCATCAGTAAACCAGGACATCCCTAGCTCTTGACCCCTCCCCTCATCACCAGGGAGCAGGTCTTTAATGCCCTCTCAAAGGGAAAAGATATGGTCTCCATGGGAGCTGACAATGTCCCTGGCTGTATCCACATGAACTCAGGCATGAGCTCTTAGCTCCATTAGGCACCCTATTCAACCAAAGCTTGAGCACTGGCTTTGTCCCAGCCAAATGAAAGACAACCACTGTCATCCCTTTACACAAAGGTAGGGCATCCACTGACCCAGGGGAATTATAGGCCCATAAGCCTAACTAGCCTGATCTGCAAGGCTATGGAACACATTATCATGGACCTTATAAACAAGGACATTGGCAACCTCCAAATGCTTGACCCCACACAGCTTGGTTTTGTCAAAGGGAGATCATTCTTGTTAAACTTGGTTGACTTCTTCCAAATAGTCACCAAAGCCATGGATGAGGGGAAGACGGTGCACACCGCCTACCTTGACCTAGCCAAAGCCTTTGGCACTATTACCCACTTGGGCATAATAGATAAACTCTACCAGCTAGGCATCAACCCATATGTTACTAGATTGGTAACTAACTGGCTCACTGATAGAACCCACTCATTCAAAATAGGGGAAGACACCTATAGTAATAGACCCGTAATGAGTGGTGTACCCCAAGGATCGGTCTTGGGGCTGCTACTGTTATGGATATACTTTTCTGAGGTGCAAGCCAAAAACAGTGGTCTGTGGCTGACCAGTTTGCAGATGACTGCAAGCTGGGCACTGTCTCAAATTCCCCTAGTGATGTGAACGTCCTCCAAGAGGGCCTTACCCAAACTAATGACTGGTGCAAGAAGCATGGCCTCAAACTGAATGCCAAGAAATACATCATTATTTCCTTTAGGGAAAATGGCATCACCACTAATCATCACACTAATAACAACATACTAAGCACCCAGGTTGATAGCAACCTGACTTTTAACCACCACATTGGCACTGTTGTAAGAAAAGCTTTCTGCATGGCCCACTTTATAAGTAAGGGTATTCCATCCAGGAACAAGAAGGTCATAACATCCTTGTACTCCTCCATTATCAGCCCCATTATTGATACAATGTTCCCTTCAGCATGTCCCTTGCCAAGGACATGCAGCTGCTGGAGTGACCACAGATGTTCCT